>NW_026058068.1:0-76295 GCF_023721935.1 Panthera uncia | reverse complement strand
CCCCCTCCTCCCTAGCCCCTTTCTCCCCAAGTGCCCTCCTCCTCCCCAGCCCTCCTCCTCTCCAGTCCTCCCCAGCCCCCCAGCCCCCCTCGTCCCCAGCTGTCCCTTCTCCCCAAGCCTCATCCTCCCTAGCCCCTTCCTCCCCAAGTGCCCTCCACCTCTGCAGTCCTCCTCGGCTCCCTCCTCCCCAGCTGTCCCTTCTCCCCAAGCCTCGTCCTCCCTAGCCCCTGCCTCCCCAACCCCCTCCTCCCCAGCACCCCCACTACCTCTCTTGAGCAGGCCTGTCCTCCCCTCCAGACTGCAGTTCCAGCGCTCATGTCGGAACTGAAACTGGCACTCGAGCAGGCTGAGGTGAGCAGCGTCCTGCAGGGTCTCGGCCAGGCCGGGCTCCCTCCGGCAGAGCTGTTTCTGTCGGCGGGACAGCTTCAGCAGGTCACACGGCTTCAGGTGGACCCCGCTCTGTGCTGGGGCCGCAGCGGTGCCCAGCCCTGGGAAGGGCGTCAGGACCTCCCGCCCGGTCAGGCTAGAGAGAGCAAAAGAGGGAGCTAGTGACCCTCAGGGGTCATGATGGGGGAAGGGGGGAAGGAAGACATGGGACAAGCAAGAGGAAAGGGACCTCCTAGGGGGCTTCATTTATACCCTGCTGGGAGGCAGGCCAGCCCCATGGGGTATGTGCCCATTTCACAGAGTAGAAAACCCAAGTGCTTGTAACAGGGTCTAGTGCCCAAGTTTTCCAGATGCCAAAGTCTCTGCTCTTGTTACCCATTCTATGTCCCAACTTTGCCCAATCATAAAAATCATCTGGGGTGCTTATTAAAAATACAGATGCCCAGAATCTACGATTGGCAATTCTGACTCTATTGGTCTGGGGTGCAGCCTGGGAATCTGTATTTACTATATACCTTGGGCGGCTTCTATGATCAGGAAAGTTTAGGGAAAAAATTCATGTAGCGTGACTGCTGCCTGGAGGGTAGAGCCATGTTCCTAAGAGGGGACAGGCGGACAGGAGTAGATGGTGGGCAAACACTCAGCAACTTCTCCGAGATCCCTCTCTCCCTTATGTTATATTGCTGCCCATGTAATCCCATGCCGACCTAGCCTGTTTCCATAATTCCTAGATCTTCAACCATCTGGCCACTCAGTGCTTGTTACAAAGGGATCCTTAGGGAATACCTGGATGGATGGAGGAAGGAAGGAAGGAAAGAAGGAAGGAAGGAACAGATGGATGGATAAACTGGCCGATGGGTGGATGAATTTCCATCAGGCCATCAGCCTCAGTCTTGCCATTCTACTATATCTGAAGTTCACGGATTCTGAAGTCAGGCTGCCACTTCTTAGTTGTGTAAACCTTGAAGCCTTGGTTTTCTCCTCTGGGAAGTGCAAAGAGGATCCTTTCTACCTCCTGGGCCTGCTAGGAGGACCGTACGGAAAGTACCCACCACAGTGCCTGGGACACTCTTGTTCCCCTTTCTGCCGGTTAGAGTTTCTCAAGATTCCTTCCTCTTGCAAGGTGCTTTATTCTCTAACCTGGGCAGAGTCTTCCCTTTGTCCACATAAGGAAACAGTTTTATGAGGAGGCAGTGACTAGCCCGAGCCGTACAGCAAATGAGCAGCAAGGCAGGGACTACATTAGAGTTCCTTTTCACTCTCCCCAGAAGCTCTCTGAGACAGTTCTCCTGTTGCCTATCCTGTACCCTGGTGGTCCTCAGCATGGGTAGAATATATACCATTCCAGACCCAGGCTAGAGGAAACAGCCGCCTTCTGGAATACGCCAGCCTCATGACCAAGATAATGAGCAAAAATGAAACCAGGTGATGGCTCCTAAAGCTCCCGCTTGGATGTGGCCCTTGTCACTCTTGCTTATACGCCACGGCCAAGGCAAGCCCTGGCCCAGCTGCGTGGTCAGAGAGGCACATACTGGGTGGAACCAAGGGCCCAGCTCTCCTGTTTAGAGCCACCTGACCCAGCCAGGACATCTGGCTGGATGCCACACTGCCCCAGGGAGAGTGTGGGATCTGGCCAGGCCCCAGGTGCCCCCAGAAAGTGCCCGTAGATTCTAAATCCATCAGATGCAGCCAACCCAGTGTGGAGCATATCTCCGAAACCCCTGAGCAGAGACAGATGCTATCAGGCTCCTCCTGGCCCAGCCTGGCCCTAGGCTCCCCTGCTAGACAGGGTGAGGGCAGGGACCCGTTAATCATTAATCTTGGGGCAAATGGGTAAATTTCCGGCCCACTAGGTCTACACCCAAACCCCTCCCTGCAGCCTGGCAGGAAACCCTTAGAGCTTGACCCTTGGCAGGTCCAGATGTCAGCTCTAGCTGAGGAGGCCCCACCCTGACTGGCTTCCAGTGTGAAGGGCGCAAAGGGAGCAGGAGCCATCTAGCCCCTCACATGTCCTCCTCCCCGCAGCAGGTGCTGGTGTGCGGGAAAGCTGCTCACACTGTTCCTGTGTGTTGGAAATTGGGACCTCCCTTGTAGCAGCTGATTGACAGGTGAGAGAACAAGCAGGGAGTGATGGCAGTTTGGACCAATGGGGCTGCGCATCCTTCAAGGCCTGTCTCAAACGGCATTCTAAGAACAATACTATTATATCATTATAGCTATATGATACCTTATATCTTATCCTATATAGTCTATATTATTATCACTTTTTGAATGCTTCTTACTAAGACCTTTAGCTTGCAGACATCTGTTGAGTTGGCTACCCACTGCTTCTTCCCAGCTACATGGATACCATGGGGTCGGCCATTTCATACCACATGACCTTGCTGCTCTGGCCTACTGATTGGACCAATGAGGAATCACATGACCGAAGCTGGGCCAATCAGTCCTTTCTCTGGGAATTAGGAATTGGAATGACGAGCGCATACGGTTGCTTTCTCTCTCTTCCTTTCTTTGGGCAATGGGGCCTGTAACTCAGGAGATAAAAAGAGGAAGCTGGCCCAAAGAGAGAGAGAAAAAGAAAGAACCAAACACATAGAGGGAAGCAGAAGTGAGAGTGGGAGGGAGAATTTGGGGAGCTTTTCAGCCCTGGCCCCAGAGTCTTCCTACAGGCAGCTGTGTTCTTGCCTTAGACGCTCCTATCTGTAGTACAGTGTCAAGGCCCGGAGTTGGCTGTCCAACTAAGGATGCTGTCACTGATCACGACCTTCTGACAGCTGTGGAGTACCAGCATGGCCTCGCCTGCACTTGTGAGCCAGGCTCAGCAAACACCCTCTCCCCCATCCATAGGCACCTATTTTTTTAAATTTCGTTTAATAGGCCCTGTGATTGATGGCCCCAGAAGTCCAGTATAAAGTCGGTTAATTTTATTAGCAGTAATGACACTTAGTAGCGATTAATGGTCAGGAAAGGCAGCCAACCGCATAGAGGCCTCAGGCCACAATGGGCCCTGGTCTGCCCAGGGCTGCTCTCAGAGAAAGCTCTCTGGCACTGCCTTGGGGACCCCCACAGGACCTAGGAAGACAGCTGGGAGGTCTTCCAGGACCCAGTTTGCCTTTTATTTATTTTCTGTGTCGCGGCTGGGATCCTGTTTCCTTGGACGAGACAGTGCCAGGACATCAAATTTGGAAAACACCGTATTTCCTCCGGTGGTGTTAGTGAGCTATCCTCCATGTGCCCTTCCCTTGGCAGCTACTAGGGAAGGCTACTTCCCGGACCTCAGGAGCATTCCAGGCACTGCAGGCTCCAGTCTGATTCAGGATCTGTGGGCATGATCCCCTCCCCTTGAAGAAGCCACATTCCCCGGCACCCCAGGCCCGAGAACCCCACCCACCCGCCTCTCTGCAAAAACTTAATTGCCCACACGTCAGTCGGGCCCCATGAGAGTAAGCCGTACACCCGGAAGAGATCAAGTGAGCCTCATCAGTCTTACGAATTCAGACAAAATTTGTTTTCATAAAGATACTGCTCTGTGGTCAGGTCAGATGCCATCAGCCACACAAGTAGTCAGTGTTCTGAGCTGAAGAGCAGGGGCTGAGTAAGTTGTGAAGTTGCTAGCTGCTCTTCTGGGCTGTGGGACAAGAGTTCCTTCAGGCTTCTGCCTGATTCACGTGGTTCTGAGCCCTCTGGGACCACACCATCCCGCCCCCCGCTGTATCTGCTTTAGCCCAGCTGGTCTCCCCCATTCCTGCTTCCAGTCGGGCTCCTCAAGGCGGACTTCCAGCGCCTCTTCTCTTGTCAAGAAAGCAACAACGCCATGTGGCCAACTCCATTCTCCTCCCTTCTTTGCGTCCAGCCTGTGACTTTCTGCTCTCTGTACCTTTAGCCCAAAGCCCTTAGTGTAATAATAAGGCCACAAGCCCCCACCCCTACACAACAAGATGTCCCTGGCTTTGACTCCAGAGCATCCACAGCTACTCCCGGGGCCACCCTGTCTCCACCCAGCATGGGAAAAGTCAAGGGTGCCCCTGGGGACTTCATCTCACCTACACCCCCCCCACCCCCAGGCCTCCTCTGCGCATCCCGGCCCCTCCTGCCCTGGCCCTCCTTTCACTCTCTAGTGCTCACCCCATCCACAGTTTTGGCTGAAGCTGCCCCATCTGGGATGACCTTGAAGGAAGGAAAAGAAGGTTCTCCCAGGACTTGGAGAAAGTGTCCCAGGAGACTGCTTTCAGTTACCTTCCGCAGGACCCCAGTCACCACTAAACCCCAGAAAGGAAATGGAGCTCACCCTGGAACGGTCACCCACCACCTGCTGGAGTAGAGGGACCCAAGGATCTCAGGCCCCCAGAGCTGTTCTGGCCTGGGTGGCCTGGTCCCAGTCTGCCCACACTCACTGGTGACCTTGGGCACATCCACTCTGCCTCTGAGCTCATCCCGTCTAACAAATACACACTGACCAGTGGGAGACCATGACCGGCCCAGACTGCCTGGGTTCCAGTCCCACTTCCGTCTCTTACTCGTTGTGCCACCTTGGGCGAAGCACTTCACCTCTCTGTGCCTCATCTATAAAACACAGATAACCACAGTACCTACCTCACAGGGTTGTCAGGAGGATTAAATGCATTCACTTTTGTACAGCTCTTAGAACAGTGCCCAACACCGTAAGCTCCAGGCAAGTGGCACTCTTGAGCACTCGCTATGTGCCAGGCGCCAAGCTGGCTGCTGGGACCTGCTCCCGCCCTCGAGGAGCTCACAGTCTAGAAGGAACTTGGTTGCACTCAGGAGTACTCCAGACTTTCCCAAGGCCCCAAGAAGCAGAAGAAGGAGAAGAAGGCTTTGAACCAGCCCAGCTCCCCATGGAACAATCAGTAGCTGCTCAGGGATCAGAACTCTTAGCTCCATCTGGGTGAGAACCTGGCCTTGGCCAGTCCTGTCCTGCCTGTAGTAGGAGGCCTGGAAGGTGGGGAGGAGGCAGAGGAAGCTCCCAGGGAGCACCCCTGGCTAGCTGGGGAAGACCTGGCAGCTGTAGTGCATTTCCCATCACTTGGGGGTGCTCCAGGCTCCATTCTTCCACCCCCACCCCCACCCCCACCCCTGTTTCTGGTTGAGAAGTTTGATGGTTCCAGGATGTGGGTGACTGAGTGGGTGGGTAGTGTAGGACAAAGCTGGCACTTCCCAGGGCACCAGGTAATGCCAGCCTGTCTGGACCCTTCGCTGGAGGGGCCAGGAGCTGTGCCTGGCACCAGGGACCATGCCAACTGTGGGCAGCTGCCTGGGAACCAGGAAAGCTTTGCCCTGCCTGAAGCATTGGCCTTGGCCCTGCAAAACCCCATTAGATGCTCCTGATAACAGGCTTCCGCTGCAGGGCCATTTGCATGGTAAGCGTTCCCTTTGAGCTTTCATCCCAAACATCTCAGCCCACCGCTCCCAGCCCTGACTAAATCCCCCTACACACACGCGTGCACACACACACACACACACACACACACTCCCCACCCCCACCCTGTGCTCTCCACCACCCATCTCTTCCCAGTAGGGAAGGGTTGCTGAGGGCAGTGCCTGGCCCAAGAAGAGAGGGCATAGGGGCTCTGACAGTCCTTCTGCAGAAGGGGGGGGGGTACCTTCAACACCCAAGCTTCTCTCCCCACTTCCGGTCAAGCTGCGTGAACCCACCCTGAGGACCGAATCTGGTCACCACCTCCCCGCTAAAGCTCATCCCCGGAGCCGTGTCTCCCAGCCCAGCCCAGCCCTGGCTCAGACAGAAAAGAGCCTGGCCCAGCTGTGGGCTTTGTCTCTCCAAGAACAGCTCCACTTCCTGTTTTACAGCCACAGACCCGGCTGCCCGCTGAGGGTGGCATCGGGGAGACGTGTGCTCAGAGCTAAGTGGGCAGCAAGCAGCCCATTCAGCAAGCGCGCTTTGCATCTCAACAATCTCGGGTATTCAGAGCTTGGCCAGTGCAACATCTGCGGGGGAGATGCTTCCCCCTCCTCCTGACTCTCTCTCCCTCTCCACTCCGGCTCAGGCAGAGCTGGGAAGGGGGAACCTTCGTCCCTGGTGTGCATGGGGCAGGCGGCACAGTGGCCGTGGAGGGTCCCCTTGTGCAGAGGACCCCCTCAGGGGCTGAGGTCAGGAACGTCTCCCCCAGCTCCCTGCCTGGGTGCAAATGCACACCATTTGAGTCGTTGTGGTTTAAGGCTGGAGAAGCCTTTTGAGATGGCCCAGGTCCAGAGGTTCTGCCCTGAGGACTCCTGGGAGGTATTCCAGAGGCTTCTGGAGGCAGGCAGGAGGGCAAGGGGTTTGCCAAGTGTAGGTCTCTGCTTTGCTCTGTCTGGTGCCCTGGGAGTTCATGTAATATTTATTGTCCAAGGTGACCCACTGGGTTCACAGCGGGACTAGGACTGTGCCCCGGGTCTCCTGATTGTTTCTGTCAAGCCTGGCAGTTTCTGCTTTCAGTTTCAACATAGCACTTCAAGGAAGCAAAACTCAGTCACCACCGCAGCAAATGTCTAGGATGAAAGGAACACAAGACAGGTTGCTTTGAAAGGAAGGCAATCTGGTCAGGACTCCTCTGAGCCCCTGGGCAGCTAAAGGGAGGAGAGGTGTATGCTCAGTTTCTGTTTGGCTAAAAATCAGAAATAAAGCTTAGAGAAGTGGCCTGCCTATTCATACTAAAGTGTGAGAGTCTGATATAATGCTAGTGCCTGAGAACATACTTTGCTAGATAGAAGGAAGATCAAAGGAGAGGGTCTGGGATCATGAAGAAGCTAAAGAGAAAGGGGAAGCCTGGAGTAAGGAGAGACGGGGTAGAGAAAAGGGGTGCTAGAAGCTTTAAGACAGGCTCCCCCAGCTTCTTGGGTTCACAGGCCCAGCCCTGACCCAGGGGAGGAGCAGTTTAGGGAACATGGGACGGAGGCTTT
This sequence comes from Panthera uncia, assembly GCF_023721935.1. NCBI lineage: Eukaryota > Metazoa > Chordata > Mammalia > Carnivora > Felidae > Panthera > Panthera uncia. Next base: position 68,990 of record NW_026058068.1, on the reverse strand, counting down.
AGGGAAAAGCAAGTAGTCGTTGAGTCTCTCCTTGGGGCGAGCAACGCCCCCACCCAGTTCTGCCCACCATGAAACCCTGCTTCCAGGGTTGGGTAACTTCGGCCAAGTTATTGAACCATAGTAAGTTGACCAACTAACCAGCTTGGCAGGCTCTTGAGGGGTCACCCTCTGCCCCACGCACAGGCAGGCAGGCTCAGGCCGGGCTGGGCACCCTGGAAGGGCCAGACCCCTGGGGGAATGCCCTGCGCGTGATCACTGTGTGAGGAGGAGAGTTCCACTGTTCGCAGCCTGCTCCAGGAAGAGATGTCCATTTGTCCCCCCGCAGGGCCCAGGGATGGTTCACGCCCCCACACCTCCCCTCTCAGCTCCAAGGGGAGCAGCAGCCTCCCGACCTGGTGAAGGAGCCACTCCCTAAGTGTGCCCAGGGAACCCCAGAGTGGTCAGGACAGCGCTCGGGATGAAGATGTAAGGGGCTCCCTCGGGAACAGAGCAGGGACCTCCCCCCCCCCCCCCGGGGCAGGACCAGAACAACTTCCCACCTTGGACTGTTCTGGACTCAGGGCCAGCCACGGCTGTAGCAGGGGGGTCCCTCCCCTCAGGGTAGCCAGTCTTGGCTACCACAGTCCGCTCCATGCTGGAATGGCTCCAAGCCCTCCTTCACGCTGTAACCGCTGCCTGGGACGCCTCTCCCAGTCCCAAAGCCCTCCCGGATCCCCTGGACTCTTTTATGGCCATGGCCCTTTTCAACACTTGACTCACAATGCAAGGAATGGGAAAGGTGATCCTAAGGCCCCGTCCAGTGCCAGCATGCTCTAATGCTTATCTGCCTCCTCCAGGAAGCCCTCCTTACTTGCCAGCCCCATCTCTGTCTCTCTCTCTCTAACCATCCCCTTTCTTTGTCTTCTCTCATTTTTACAAATATAACACCCTTAGTTCTGCCTGGCTGACACTTTTTTCTTCCTCCTCAGAGCTGCAGACAGGTCTCTCCAAGTAGGCTGTAAGCCCCTTGGCAGAGGTCCTGGTTTCTCATAGCCGGCGGTCCCCCATCCCCAGCTCAGATCCTCTACCCCAAGCGGGTGCTCCTCAGACATCTGAAGGCCGCATAAATCCCTTAGATGTCCAACCCCAGGTGGGGCGTGTAGCTCCAGGCTGTCCCTCAGCCTGCCCCGCCCCCACTCCCACACCCTTGTCCTCCTCCCTGGGTCTCACTCCAAAGCTGCAGGGGCCACCCCACACCCCAACCTTCTCAAGCTCGGCCCTGCAGGCACTGGGAAGGCGCGGCTCTCAGACTCGGATCACTGATGCGTGCTCTCCCCAGAGCCAGATCTCAGGGCCCCCCAGCCTTGGTCAGTCGGACCCCGAATCCTCTGGCTGCCGGCGCAGCCCCTGAGGAGAGTGGGAGAGCCGGTCTGTTCCCTCTCAACCTCAGTTCCTGGGGACGAGTTGTGCCAGGCAGCTGAAGCCTCCCTGTGATACCCAGTGAGAACCAGACAAGAATTGGCCCAAATCTTTCTGATGCATAGGGGTACGTGTACCCCAATGTTTATAGCAGCGCTTTTAACAATAGCCCAAGTATGGAAAGAGCCCAAATGTCCATCAACTGATGAATGGATAAAGAAGATGTCAGGGGTGCCTGGGTGGCTCGATCGGTTGAGTGTCCAACTTCGGCTCAGGTCATGGTCTCACAGTCTGTGAGTTCGAGCCCCGCATCGGGCTCTGTACTGACAGCTCAGAGCCTGGAGCCTGTTTCGGAGTCTTTGTCTCCCTCTCTCTCTCTCTCTCTGCCGCTCACCTGCTCCTGCTCTCTCTCTCTCTCTCTCTCTCTCTCTTAAGAATAAATAAGACATTAAAAAATTTAAAAAAAAGAAGAAGATGTGGTTTATATATACAATGGAGTACTACTTGGCAACGAGGAAGAATGAAATCTGGCCATTTGCAACAACATGGATGGAACTGGATGGTATAAGTCAGTCAGAGAAAGACAGATATCATACGTTTTCACTCCTATGTGGAACTTGAGAAACTTAACAGAAGACCACGGGGGAAGGGAAGGGGAAAAAGTAGTTTCAAACAGAGAGGGAGGGAGACAAACCATAAGAGACTCTTCAATACAGAGAACAAACTGAGGGTTGATGGGGGGCGGGGGGGGCAATGGGGGATGGGCTTTGAGGAGGGCACTTGTTGGGATGAGCGCTGGGTATCATATGTAAGCACTGAATCACGGGAATCTACCCCCAAAACCAAGAGCACACTGTATACACTGTATGTTAGCCAACCTGACAATAAGTTATATTTCAAAAAATAATAATAAATAGAACTCAGCTGGCACAACCTCTAGAGGTGACACGTGCTAAAAGTTTACCACAGGTTACAAAACTTTATCCACAATTCCAACTCCAGAAAGCTCAGACGACTACAAACTTTGGTGCAGTTATGGTGAATTCATATGCCAGCGAGTCCTGACCTGAACCAAAATGAGAGTATTTATGGTCTTTATTTATCCCCACATGCAGATGTTTTTCTGCAAAAAAGTAAAGTGTCTGATTATGGGGTCCTGCCCTAGACATGGCATATGCATTATATTGTCTCTCTAATAATTAAAAATTCTTGAATTCTGACATGACCTGGCATTAAAGGGAATGTAACTGTCAAGAAAGCAGATCTTCTCTGCTCTCGCCCTAAAACCAGTCTCTCTAGAATTTCCAGGACTCTGGGGGCACCTGGCTGGCTCAGTGGATAGAGCATGTAACTCTTGCTTTCTGGGTTGTGAGTACAAGCCCCATATTGGGCATAGAGTTTATGGAAGGAAAGAAAAGGAAAGAGAAAGAAAGAAAGAAAGAAAGAAAGAAAGAAAGAGAGTGAGAGAGGAAGGAAGGAAGGAAGGAAGGAAGGAAGGAAGGAAATAATTTCCAGGACTCTGAACATGGTGGTTTAAGAATATTCTGGCTCTTTGAGACTCTCCACCCTCCCCCTTGGGTCTTCATCGCTCCAGTGAGGGGGTCTGTCCCATCCCCCAACCCATCTCAGCTGCCACCAGGATTCCCATGGAAGGCCCGCTGTGGCTGACTTCTGGAGTCTGAATGAGGCAAGTCTCTGCTTTCTGCTTTGTTTCTACTTCCCATCCTGACAGAGGCCAGGTCATGACCAAGTAGTGTGTGCTCAAGAGAGTCAAGTGTAAGCAGAAGAAAGAGCAAACATGATGGGACAGAGGAAGGTTCTGGGGGAGAGGAAGGGCCAGCGAAAGGGAGAGGGGCTGCCCATTTGGACATTCACTGAACACCATGAGGCAATGCCAGGAACTGTGGGAGACTCAGCCAAAAACAGGGCCCCCAAGACCCTTGCCTAAAGGGAGCTATGTGTGAGTTGAAGACACAAGCACGTGGAAAAGAAAACGGACAACAAAACAAGAGTTTAAGACACGCAGTGCAAGAGATGCCCAGGGCATATGCCAGGTGAAGGGTATGGGTGATGGAATGGAGGGCCTCAAGGGTCAGAACCACCCAGAGGGAGGCAGACCTCGTCAAGCCCCAGGTCAACATGAGGCAGGGAGGACGAGGTTGGCTCTGGATTCTGACAAGCTAGAATTCCAGTTTTGGTGCCAGGCGACTTTGGGCAAGGCACTTGGCCTCTCCGAGCTTTGTTCCCCTCTCACCTATATGAAGATAATTATTCCAGCACCACCTCCTGGGATGTCACAGTGGTTAAATGAGATCATGCACATAAAATGCTGAGCACAGAAAGGAGTCACATTATACAATGACGAGGGCAAAGATGAAGGGAGAAAGGAACCGAAGAGGCTCCTTAACTTGGCAGGCTCTAAGACCAGATTGCTCGATTTCTTGAACTCCTCATACATAGACAGCATTTCAGCACTTTTATATATGCTCATTTAACTGTCACAATAACCCTGCAAGGTAAGGATTCGCCCATTTTGTAGATGAGAAAACTGCGGTTAGAACAGTTAACTGACTTGCCCTGGGTCACAGTTAATGAACGGTTGGATGGAAGATTGGAATTCAACCTGTGTGACTCCAAGTCCAGTGCTCCTTACGCTGTGGCAGGGCCTTGGGCTGCCTCTCTCCCTGCTTAGGCTGATGCCACGGTGGGGTTCACCTTCACAGCACCCGGCCCACCTCCTCCCGAGCCCAACTTCTACCTGATCACAGAATCCTAAAGGCACCAGGCTCTCTTCCTTAGGGGGTTCCAGCCCAGGAGTCCCCCTGCCTTGCCTGCCCTCCTGAGCCTTAGAAAATCCATCACTATCCATGAAGAGGCTGGTTTGACCCTGAGCCCAGCGGCACAGCCCAACTTCGGGGGGGGGGGGCGGTTGGGAGGGGTTACAGCTTAGCCAGAGAGAAGCCTAAATTCCTTCCCCAAACACAATGATTCTTATCAGTGATGTTTGCCTTTCAATCCAACACCCCAAAGCAGTAAAATTTCTTCTACCCTTTCTTCCCTCCAACCCTGTTTTCCTCAGGACCCAATCAACTTCTAAAAATGTTTTCAAATGAAAACAATACCATCCAAATATAAAAAACACGTAGGAATACATCTTTTTAAATTATTCGCAAGACCTGTGTACTGAAAATTGCAAAATATTGCTGCAATACAATTTAAAAGCCCCGATAAAGAGATACGCCTGTTTATAAATCAGCAAATTCAATATTGTTAGAAGATCAATTCTTTCTATAAATTGATTTATAGGTTCAGAGCAATCCCAGACAAAATCCCAGCAGGCTTTCCTATAGACACTGACAAGCTGATTCCAAAATTTATGTGGAGGGGCGCCTGGGTCACTCAGTCAGTTAAGCATCCGACTCTTGACTTCGGCTCGGTCATGATCTCACAGTTTGTGGGTTCGAGCCCTGTGTCAGGCTCTGTGCTGATGATGCGGAGCCTGCTTGGGATTCTTTCTCTCCCCCTCTCTCTGCCCCTCCCCCACTCAAGCTCGCACTCTCTCTCAAAATAAATAAATAAACTTAAAAAGTGTATTCAAAATTTATGTGGAAACGCAAAGGACCGAGAATAGCCAAAACAATTTTAAAAAGAGAGAACTTGGCTTCAACACCTACTACACAGCTACTATAATCAAGACTGTATGGTATTGGCATAAGGATAAATATATAGATTAATGGAATGGAATAGAGAGCCCAGAAATAGGACCTCATATATTGAATCAATTAATATGTACCTAAAAGTGACAACAGAGGTGGCTCAGTTGGTTAAGCTTCTGACTTTGGCTCAGGTCATGATCTCACAGTTCATGAGTTTGAGTCCCTCATCAGGTGAGCTCGGGCCCCACTTCAGGTGACCCCCATTTCTCAATCTCTCCCTCTCTGTCTCTGTCTCTCTCTGCCCCTTGCTCACTTGTGCCCCCCCCCCAAAAAAAGGAAAAAAGAAAGAAACAATAGACATAAGTGTTAAGAGCTTAAACTATAAAGTTTCTAGAAGAAAATATAAGAGGAAACGTTTACAGACTCTGAGTAGACAGAGATCTCGTGGATAGGACACGAAAAAAGCACAGAGCACATAAGAAGACGAAAATTGTACTTCCTCAAAATTAAGAACTTATATTCTTCCTAAGAAAATAAAAAGGCAGGGGCGCCTGGGTGGCTCAGTCGGTTGGGCGTCCGACTTTGACTCAGGTCATGATCTCACGGTTTGTGAGTTTGAGCCCCGCGTCGGGCTCTGTGCTGACAGCTCAGAGCTTGGAGCCTGTTTCAGATTCTGTGTCTCCCTCTCTCTGACCCTCCCCCATTCATGCTCTGTCTCTGTCTCAAAAATAAATAAACATTATAAAATATATTTAAAAAAAAAGAAAAGAAAAAGGCAAGCCACAGATAGGGGTGAAATATTGCCGATACTTTCTGACCAAGGACCTGTATCCAAAATATACAAAGAACTCTTACAAATCAATAACAAAAAGACAAATTACCCAATGAAAAAGATAGCCAAATGATTACCATGTACATGAAAAAATGTGCAATACATCATTCATCAGTGGGAAAATGCAAATTAAGACCACAATGTGATAGCAGTAAGTACCCATCCACTAAAATGGCCAAAGTGAAGATGGACAGGGAGGCACCTGGGTGGTTCAGTCTGTTAAGCGTCCAACTCTTGGTTTCGGCTCCGGTCAGGATCTCGCGGTTTGTGAGTTCGAGCCCCATGTCGGGCTCTGCGTTGACAGTTCAGAGCCTGCTTGGGATTCTCTCTCCCCCTCTCTCTCTGCCCTTCCCCACCTCAAACTAAGTAAATAAACATTTAAAAATGTTTTTTAAAAGATGAACAATAGCTGACAAGAGTATGGAGTAATCGGAACGCTCATACATTACTGTGTGAAACAGTATCGTTCACTTTGGAATACTATTTGGCTGTTCCTTATAAAGTTAAACACAGGCATACCATACGACCCAACAGTCAGGCCCTAGGTATTTATCCAAGAGAAATAAAAACATACGCCCGCATACTTACATGTACACAAACGCTTACAGCATTTGGAATAGCCCCAAGCTGGAAACAATACCAACGTCTCTCAGCTGGTAAATAAACAAATTATAGTATATCCATACAGTGGAATACTACTCAGTGATAAAAAAAAAGGGGGGGGGGGGATGTCCTACTGATATGCCTAACATGGGTGAATCTCAAAAGCATTATTGTAAGCAAAAGAATTCAGACACAAAAGCTATACCCCGTATGATTTCGCTTGTATGAACTTCAACGGGCAAAACAAATCTATAAGACCAGAAGCAGAGAAGTGATGGTCTGAGGCTGGTGGGGGAGGGTTGATTGCAAAGGAGCCTAGGGATCCTTTGGGCAGAGGGAAATGTTCCATTTAGTAGTTGTGGGGTGGGCACACAGGGTATACATCTGTTAGAATCCAAACTGTGCACTTAGGATGTTTGCATTTTACTGTATGTAATGTTGATGGGGGGGGGGGGGGTAAGTTTGTGTCCTGCCTCTTAACAATGATGACACCTCTACAACCCAAGAAGATGGTTGGAGGGCCAGCCACCACCCAAAGTGAGCCTGTACAGGCACCCAATCAGGCCCTTTCATTCATCGTCTCAATTAAGCCTTGCATCAGTCTTTAAGGTAGGTATTGTATCACCCATAGCTCAGCAAGGTTAAGACATTCACCTAGAGTCGTACAGCCAGCAAGACAGGAGGCTGGGATTTCAACTCAGGTCTAGCTGATTCCAAAGCCTGTGCTTTCATAAACTTCTCTGTATCATCCCTAGAGAGGAAAGAAACCCAAGTAATGCAGGGATCACACATTTTAAAAGGCACCCCCAAAGTCAACCAGGATTTGAAAAGGTGCATCCACAGGAACGACTTCTGCTTACAAAGCCACTTTTCACATGATACAGTGCATGTTCATTTATAAAACACCACACAAGTTAATATTTGCAGAATTTCCAAGCCATCCAAGCCAACATAGAAGCTCTTGAGTCATCCTAGACTTCCAGGCCAGGTTCAGCCCATTAGAGTTAGGGAACCACACGGCGCCTGGGTGGCTCAGTCGGTTAAGCGTCTGACTTCAGCTCAGGTCATGATCTCACGGTCCGTGAGCTCGAGCCCCGCGTCGGGCTCTGTGCTGACAGCTCAGAGCCTGGAGCCTGCTTCCGATTCTGTGTCCCCCTCTCTCTCTCTCTGCCCCTCCCCTGCTCGTGCTCTGCCTCTGTCTCTCAAAATTAAATAAACGTTAAAAAAAATTTAAAGAATTAGGAAATCTAGGACCTCCAGGTGCCATAGACCTTGGAGGCAGTGACCTAAGTGACCAAGCAGGGGAGGGGGCTGCCCTCCACCCCTTACCCCCTCCAGCTCCTTGTGTCTGCCATTCCCCTGGATGGTCACACAGCATTAGCTCTGGAGACTCTTGCTTGGAGGGCAAAGAGCCCAGACTGGAGGCAGAACCTGGTGTCTATCCTGCCTCTATCCTGCTGTGTGACATAGGGTGAATCACTAAACTTTCCTGACCCTCGGTTTCCTTTAGGGAACTATTTACAGCATCCTGTATACCTTTAGAATGGCTCTGGGAATCAGATGAGAGAGAGAGAGGCCGTATGAGAAAGTGATTTGTAAACTGAAACACTAGTTATTAGGGCATTATCAGCATGACCACAATTCAGTTCTGGGTTCATACAAAAGACCCAGAAGCAATTGCTGGCTTACTGTGGTTTGGGGGATGATGACTGCCTCATTTGAAAAATGGAAATAATAATACATGACCTGTTTGAAACAGGGAGTTGGACCCCAGATGCTTCTGGGACACTTTCAACTCTTAAATCTATGATTCTATGATTTCAAAGACCCCAAGAAGATTGGCCTCACCTGCTCTCCTGATGTTTGAATTTTTTTTCTTTTTTTTTTTTAATGTTTATTTATTTTGAGAGAGAGATAGAGAGAGCAAGCTGGGGTGGGGCAGAGAGAGAGGGAAACAGAGAATCCCAAACAGGCTCTGTGCTGTCAGTGCAGAGCCCGACATGGGGCTCGCGCTCACAAACCATGAGATCATGACCTGAGCTGAAATCGAGAGTCGGCCACTTAACCAACTAAGCCACCCAGGCGCCCCTGAATTTCCTTTTATCAAATGCCCAAACACTTCATCTTATAATCAGAAATGAGATTTCAAATGCAAATGACCTGGAGAAAGGAGAAGCAGATTGCCTCTCATTCTCACTATGGTGTGGATGACTGATACCAGATTCCTTCCAGAGAGCAAATTCTGATGGGAAGCTGGAAAATCTGGCCTGACTGAGTCACACTAGGGCTTCCTCAGTGGGAACTCAGGCTGAATCCTGTCCAGTCTCTGAGACTAAACACATAATAGGGCAAAGCCTCAGTTTTAGCTTATTCCCTAAGTATTTGTCCAGTTCCCCACACTGGGGTGGTGGGGGCTTGAGTCTATTTGGTCAGCTTTGCCTAGATGGGTTCATGACCTGGAAGAAGTGGCTCCAATACTCACATGATCCCTCTCAACCCCAACCCAGGCCTAATCAACCATGCCCTCCCACCCCAATTTCCAAGGCTGCCCCCCCACCTCAAGTCTCAAATTCTACCCCTGTGCACTGCTACAAACTCCTTTCCCTTTCAAACCACACCAGCCAGGCTGGTCCAGGTCTCCTGGAGCCCCTCTCCTCTCACCCCATCTGGCCCTCGCCCCATCTCCGACCCCCAAACCCAGACAAACAATTGTGGAAATGAGCTGGGGTCCAACAGGATGCAAGGACATTCGTCCTCCTGTTCTCCATCCCAGCTCAGAAACCCCTGTCAGGGCCGGGATATCAAGAGACTATGCCCAATCTCTATACTAATAATTGCTGGCATTAGTTGAGCATTTACTATGTGCCAGATACTGTCCTAGGTGCTTTACATGTACTAATGCACAGAATGCTCATACAAAATAGTCACTCTTCTCCTCATTTTACAGATGAGAAACCGAGACACAGAGAGGTTAAGTGACTTGGCCAAGAGCACACAGCTAGCAAGTAGCAGGATTATATCCTGCCTGCTGAGGCAACAACTGTGCCTTCAAGCCTGAAGTCATTGGCATACAGGTTGGTACACTGTTCTCAGTGCGGAAATAGAGCTCAGTTCTATCCAGTTCAGCCCCTTCTTTGTACAAATGAGGTCACTGAGGCCCAGAGACTGGTCTTCCCAGGTCACCAGCAAGCTGAGCTCAGACCTAGGGTCTGGGCTGACCTGCCTACCCCCACCCATTATATTTCAGGAGAGGCCCCCTGCTCACAGCCAAGGCACGTTTTAACCAGGGGTCATGACCCGGAAATTAGCCCACAGCCCTTAGATGGGCCTGTGCAGGGACTTCTCAGATCCTTACTCGCCCTCTCTGGCAGGTCCTTAAGAACAGTCTGTGGCAGGTCACTGGCTTGGTGTTTCATTGCCTTCGCTTTAGTCAGACTGTAAACCTCACCCTGATTTGGAGTGAAGATCACAAAAAGTGACAAGATTAAAGTCACAGACCGTACACATTTGGAGCGAGCTGTGGGTGGAGGTCAGGGAAGCGCCTTGGCAGCCACGACCCCACCTCCCACCCAGGTCCCTGGGTCAGAGATGGAGGGTCAGAGAGAAGGGACAATTGCCCTGTAACTCGCACTGCATTCAGCCGCCACTCCCGCGGCTCTCTCCCCAGGTGTCTCCCCAACTCTGATCCTCCTTTTCCAATCACGTACGCCTCCTCCCTTCTGACGCTCGGTCGTTCTCCCCGGAATTCACCCGACGCCGGGGCTGAGATTTGGTTGGGCTTCCCTAGCGGAAGGTTCCCTCCTGCATCTCCAGCTGACACTGCCCGGGGTCCGCAGGTCCGCGTCCCCCCGGTATCCGCGCGATCCCCTCCCCCGGCCGGGGTAACACCCCACCCCGCCCAGCCACGCAGCCCGCAGGGTCTCCATTCTGCAGGGGGAAGGGCAGAGAGAGGGTGGAGAGCGAGCCCGAGGCGAGGACTGTGGCTGGACGGAGACCAGGTTACAAGCAGACAGGGCACAGAGTGAGGATCCAGCGAGGGCATCAGAGCGCGCGGGAGGGACGCCTGGACCCGCAGGGACTGGGTGCGCGGGGAAGATGGGGCCGGGGTCCGAAACCTGTGCAGAGTCCGGGAGCCCGGGCGGGGGTCCGAGACCGCGCGCAGCGGGCGGGATGTGGTCTCGGACAGGGCGGGGTGGGAAGAGCGGCGGCGAAGAGGACGGAGAGTGGGACACCAGAAGGTGCGATCGGGGCCTGAGCGGGGAGGGGGGGAAAGCCAGAGACCGAGCTCGGGGCGCGAACTCCGACAGCCGGCCGGGACCGGGGCCCGCCGGGGGCTAAGGTCTGAGTTCGAGGTTCCCAAGGCGGCCGGGGCCAGCGGGAGGGAAAAGTTGGCCCCGCTCTAGCCGGAGGAGGGGAGGCCGGCGGGCCGGGGACGCGGGCCAGGGGCGCGGCGGGCACTGACCCGAAGTAGGCGGCGGCGGCGGCGGGCAGCGCCAGCAGGCAGAGCGCGGCCAGGGCCAGCGCGGGCGGGGGGCGCATGGTGCCGGCGGCGCGGCGCCCTGTCGCATCTCCTCGCGCCGCTCAGCGCTCGCAGCGCCGCCACCAGCCGCCCGTGGGGCTTTAAACCCGGGCGGGGCGGAGCGGGGGTGGGGGAGGGAGCGACGCTGGAGGCCCCCCCCCCCGGGCGGTGAGCCCCCCGCCCCATTGGCCCCGCCGGCCTCGCCCCGCCCCCGTCGCGGGTGGGGCCGCCGCCCGGGGCCCGCCCCCGCCCCGCCCCCATCCTCCCGTCCCACCGGCCCCAGGTGAGAGCTCACCTGTCGCCGCGCCCGCCGCGGAACGTGAAAGCCCCCCGGGCGTGGAGAGGCGGGGATGGGGGGACGCGGCGGAGACCGGGGAGTCTCTGCATCTCCCCGCGGGGTGGAGGGAAGCGCAAGAGTCTCTCGCCCGAGGTACGGGAGTGGGGGTCCCCTGGAGACGGGCGGCTCCTGGAATCCGCGGAGAAGCCGTGTGGTGTCCGCTGTCCTGCGAGGCGAGTGTGGGTCTCTCTGCCCGGCCCCAGGACTTTGAGGGGCAGGGCCGCCCTCCCGAAACGGGAGATCCACGTCTAATGGCTGGGGGACACCCCTGCTGTCTGGAAAAGGGAATCCTGGAGGGGCGTCTCTGGGGGGGGAGGGGGTGGTCTCTTAGGGCAGGGGTGAGGGGGAAGGATCCCTCTTTCTAAAAGGGAGACTGTGTCAAGGGCAAGGTGCACAGCGCGGGCCTCAGTGGGCGTCTGACAAAGTGCTGCTGTTCACTGGACAAAAATCCAGATTCTCTGGATCGTGGGGCAGGAAAAGCATGGGTGGGAATGGGAGGGCCGGGGAGGAACCTGCTTTCCAAAGTATATGGCTGCCAGAACCTCCGTCAAACAGGATAAGAATCTCCATTATTGGGCCACAAAGCTCTGTCTTGCTTATCCTTTTCGAAAGTTTAACCCCAGTTCCTCCAGCGAAGGTGCCGTGATCAAAGCAGCAGGTGACACATCATGAGAGAGACATACTACCAATGACCCAAGCAAGATTTAAAATGCTTTTGAGGGTCTTGAACACTGGGTCAAATCAAGCAAAACAAAATATAACTTGCACCCAATGTCAAGATCTGTGCGTAAAGTTTCCCAACCCTCAGCCACGCGTATAGAACATCAGGTGACAGTGACCTTGGCTTTGCCGTGGACACCAGTGTCATGGGGGCCTGGGAGACTGGTGGGGAGACGGCAGCTTCTACGTCAGGCAGGATTCACAGAGGAAGCCCCTGCCACAGTGAGCCTCTCTGAGCTCAGTTTCCCTGCATACTGAGTGGAGGGATTAGATGATCGATGATCTTTAACAACTCGGTCAGTCCTCTCAGTTCGCATGGTTCTGTTTATTGAGGTGCACAGCCCAGTGTGCTGAGTGGAGACCTAGAGTCAAATCATGTAAAATCGCAAACCCTGGATATGAAATGGAGATGATGATGAATATCTCACAGGACTTTTGTGCAGAGAAGTATGATGCCAAAGGCCTCTCAGGGGCTAGTGGGTTGTTAACAACAGCAGGCAGGACCGGTGGTGTGCTGGTGTTTTACACGTTTTGAGGGGGGGGGGGGGGGGGGGATGGGTGTCTGATTTGTATCATTTGCTGACTTCCCGCGATGGAAATATTCCTACCGTGGCTGATTTCAAGATGCCAATGTGGCATCATCCCTGAGCTCCTGAGTTAGGAAGAGATTTGCACGATTGGTTCTGCAAACCGGTCAGAGCTGGCCCCAGCACACCACTGGTAAGACCTTGAACCAGGCTCAAGGAGGCTCAGAGGGGGGGAGGGACAAGCTAAACCAGTGTGAGTCAGGGAAGAGGAAGAGCCCCCACCAGGCCCCACCACACCCAGTGGGCACCACCAGAGTTTGGGCAGGTGAACAGGGAGCAGATCCAGCAACCCCTCCTAACTTCATGCCCATAGCACACGCCCTTATACACCAGCACGTACACAAGTGAGCATGAGCCTGGGGGGGGTGGGGGTGGGGGGGAGGGACAAACACATTCTCCCAAAGTGACACATTCTCAGTGTTTCATAAAAGTTGCATGTTGAGGGGCGCCTGGGTGGTTCAGTCGGTTAAGGGTTCAACTTTAGGTCACGATCTTGCGGTTAGCAAGTTTGAGCCCCGCGTCAGGCTCTGTGCTGATGGCTCAGAGCCTGGAGCCTGCTTTGGATTCTGTCTCCCTCTCTCTCTCCCCTTCCCCCATTCGCACTCTGTCTCAAAAATAAGTAAACATTAAAAAATTTTTTTCATAAATAAATCATTTTTTAATGTTTGTTTATTTTTGAAAGAGAGAGAGACAGAGAGCAAGCAGGAGAAGGACAGAGAGAGAGGGAGACACAGAATCCGAAGCAGGTCCCAGGCTCTGAGCTGCCAGCACAGAGCCTGATGCGGGGCTCAAACCCATGGACTTCGAGATCATGACCTGAGCCGAAGTCGGATGCCCAACCAACTGAGCCACGCAGGTACCACCCCCGCACACACAATTTTTTTTTAAACGTTTATTTATTTTTGAGACAGAGAGAGACAGAGCATGAACAGAGGAGGAGCAGAGAGAGAGGGAGACACAGAATCTGAAACAGGCTCCAGGCTCTGAGCTGTCAGCACAGAGCCCGACGCGGGGCTCGAACTCACAGACCGCGAGATCATGACCTGAGCCGAAGTCGGATGCTTAACCGACCAAGCCACCCAGGCGCCCCCAATTTTTTTTTTTTTAAAGTTGCATGTTGACATCTGTTGGTTAAGTCTGTGGTGCAGAGATTGGAGGAAAAGCATCAAGGTGGGATTGAGACAGTAGTGGCTAGAAAATGAGCTACACATAGAAAATATCCGGATGGGTATTCTTGAGCCCTCACCAGCCAATGGCACGGACCCAACCCTTGGTGCCTTCCTCCTGATGTTAGGACTGCGTAGGTCTCTGCCTGCTGGGGTGACTCCTGGCTTGCCCATGAAGGCATCAGAGTTACGCTTCTGCCTCCCACCGCCTCTGACGCCAGGGCTTCAAAGAATTACCCAGGCAGCAGCTCCTATTACTGATAATAATTCCAGCAGCAGCCCCCGTGTGTCGTGTGTGTGTGTGTGTGTGTGTGTGTGTGTGTGTGAGGTCTGGTACCTGGTCTCACTGAAGCCTCCCACCCACTGTGAGGTCAGGGCAATCATGATCACCATTGCAGGTGAGGAAGCTGGAGGTTCAGAGACGTTAAGTAGCCGATGAGGGTGACCCTGTAAGTACCAGACACAGGAGTTGAGCGCAGCCCCAGTAAAATGGTCACACTGGTTGTGATCGGCGTTGGCTGGCTGAGGACTGCCCAGGCATAGCCTCACTCATGGTGGCCTTTCCATAATTCATCCTTACGAAGAAGCATCGTGTACTTCCTAAGGGGCTCCCGTCCGGAGGGGAGGTGTGTGCCGAAAGCATACCACCTCCATAGTTGTAGGACTGTGGCATCCCCGAGGAAGGACATGGGGGGCGGCCCTCAGGACTCATAGCCTTAAGCCATAAGTGGTCCGTTGCTCTCCCACCCAGTGAGCTCCTTAAGGGTAGGCCTGAGCCTCGCCCAGGACCCAGCACATAGTCAGTGCTCAGAAAATATGTATTCTTGCCGGCTTATAACTGGGCTGTGGCCTTTGTGGGGGGCTGCAGAGATATATAAAGTGTTATACTGACAAAATGCATGCTCACAGCATCCCCTCCTAAGCTCAGACACATGTTCCATCACACACACACACACACACACACACACAACTCTGACAGTGTGCAACACAAATCCAGGCATTCAGTGACACACAGACTCCCCTGCACCTCCCCCACGGATGTCTAAATTCCTAGGCAGACCCACAGCTGCTCCTGGACCCACAGGTTCACACAGGTATGCAGGAGAAGCATTCTTAGACAGCCACATGCACCTACCTGTCTCCATTAACCAGCCCAAGGCAGCCACGCTCAGTGATAGTGTCCTCCCCTCCCCCTGCATGCACACACACACACACACACACACACAGTTTGGAGGGTGCAGGCATGTGCCTGAATGGCTTGCAAAGGCTGCATTAAATCCAGCTCCCAAGTGTCTGCAGACCTCCCTCCTCTCCCTGAACCCTGTCCCCAGACCAGGCTGCCCCTGCCTGCTTCTAACCCTCAGGAAGCATCCATCTTTGTCTGGCCCCAGGGCCCCCAGGACTCCAAACCCCAGCTCAACCCAGGCCCCAGGCAGAGCCCAGCAAACACACCATCCCCTAAACTCATAACCAAGCCACGAGTGAGTGGAAATGAGGAATTCCAGACCGCCTATCTCCCTCTAATCGCCCTCACGGCTGCACAGGAAATGGACTTAACCCGACAGGAAGTGGGGCAGGCGATGCCCCGGCAGCTGTGAAGGGAGCCACCAGCACCCAGGCCAGTCCAAGGCATGGCTGCTCAGGAGAGGTGGAGGCTCACCCATCTCTCTGTCTGTCCTCCCTACCTCCTTGTGACCCAGCCTTCTCTGCTGTGGCCTTATGCTGACTCCTTCCGTTCTGACCACTCCCAATCATCCTACTTCTGCACATTTGAACCAGACTTAACTCTCGCCTGCATTGTTTCACTGTGAGGTAGTGTGCTGGCCATCACTGTCCCCACTGTTCAGAAATGACACTCAAGTCTTAAAAGTTGAGTAACTTCCTCAAACTCACTGGCACTTGATGATTGGGGACTTGATGTTTCCAGAACATCAGACTGAGATAGGACGGAAACTAACTGGGGACAATGGGTTACCACATCCCACGCTCAGGAGGCTCATGGCTGTGCGTGAAAACAACAAAAAAAAGATGGCGGAGAAAGATACCAAAATGTTAAAACAAAACAAACAAAAAAAAATGTGGGTGCCCAGGAGGTTGAAAGTCCAGGTAGAAAATGTTTTTTAGCCTCTTTGTATTTTCCAAATCTTCTATTATAATGAAAGCATTCTTAACATTTATAATGGAAATTTCTTAAAAGGGGGATGGGACAAATACCCAAGAAAAAGTCTCAAATGATAGGACTTGAAACATTGGCAGGAAAGATATTTGGGAGAGGAGGGAGAGGGTCAGGGGAAAGGATTCCTGGATGTCCTCCTATGGCACCCGTCCATGTAGGAAGTGCCCCTGTCCACTCATGGGAGCTCACTGTCACATTGGCAGATTTTCCTCACCCATGGCGGTTCCAATTCAAGGCCTTCTTGCCTCAATTCCTCCTTCTCTTCCTCGTTTTCTTCATTCCAGAACAACCCCCCGACAAAATGTTGTGTTAGGTGGAGGATGTTATGACCCCTGACCCCATGAGGCTCTTCTCCAGCCCTTGATACAGCAGCATCTTTGAGCTTAGGCAAGGAACTCTACATGCAGAGGGGTGCCCCTTGGCATACTCCCACCCAGCCACACTTCCCGTGCCAAGAACAGCGCGTTTCCTGCTGTGAAGAACCGTCACTCCTGGAAGGAATACCTGCCTTGACTGACCACTCCTATCTCCGCTCACTCACCACTTTGGACACCGACAATATACTGGCACAGCTTAATTTTATTGTACTAATGACGTTTATGCACATTGTCTCTGAGTTTGGGTGAGCAGGTACGTTAGATACACCTGTTATGCGTAGCTTACAGTTTTCTCAAGGTACAAGACATAGGCTCCTACTCCTCTTATATATCCTAAGCTCAGCCAGCAGTAATCATTAAATGTTTGAAATAATAAATGAATAAACGATGGACCGTGGAGAGGTCAAACCTGACGTAATGATAGCTACATATCTCCCCTTGATTTTATAATCTTCATAAGAGACAAGATGTTCAGCACTCCATACTGACCCCAACCCCAACCCTAAACTTAACCCTAATCCTAACCCCAACCTTAACCCGAAACCTTGACCCTAGCCTTAACCCTAACCCTAGCATGGTTAGAACTGGGGGCAGGGGGTGCGTATTCTGATCAGTCCAGTTCTGTCGAGGGATCACAGGTTTGTAGGTAGGTGGGTGGCTAGGAAGTCAGATAATAATCTGAAAGGACAATCCCAATTTGAATAGCCTGCTCCAGGGGTGCCTGGGTGCCTCAGTCAGTCAAGCATCTGACTTTGGCTCAGGTCATGATCTCACGGTTCATAGGTTCGAGCCCCGCATCAGGCTCTGTGCTGACAACTCAGAGCCTGGAGCCTGCTTCGGATTCTGTGTCTCCCTCATTCTCTCTCCCCCTCCCCCACTCATGCTCTGTCTCTCTCTGTCTTTCAAAAATAAATAAATGTTAAAAAAAATTTTAATGCCTGCTCCATTGTGCCCATATGTAACTCATAACCGTTAAGTGACATATATGTCCCTGCTTTGCCTGGACACTGAACTCACCATGAATATACCCACCCCCCTGGGTCCCCGCTTCTAGAAACATTAAGGTACAGCAAGATGACTGGCCAAGCGGCACAGGCAGCATCCATTCTGTCGTGGATAATTGTGGATCCCCTACAGGGACTTCCTGTGGGCAAAGCACCAATGAGAGACTCTGTTCTGGGATGTCTTACAACAAAAAGGTGTTCCACACAAGGCACAGCTACCGAGACAGCTCAAAGAAAAAGGAAGGAAGGAAGAAGAGAAAGAGGAAGGCAAAACAACAACAACAAAGTCAACTTTCTTAGCAAATAGAAATGAAAAATAATCCAGAATTTGTTACAAGCAACCTTCCAAAGATTTGACTCCGAACAGAGACATTGTCAACATCTTCTCTTTAGTTGGTTGTCATCTGGGTACATTCTTGCTGTCTGGAAGGGAGGGGTGAGGGGAACAGAGCCGCGAAGTTCTCAGTGCCTCTGGCGCCCCGAGGCCCACTTTCCCCTGCGGTTGTAGGAAAAGCCAGCACAGACCGCTTCCTCCAGGCCACGTTTTCACAACCACAGGTACAAATAAGATTGCAGGGGACTCAAACCTTGACTTATATCTGGGAAACAGTAAGCTCAGACTTTACTTCTTAAAAAAAAAAAAGTGACTCGCTCCATTTTACTGAAAAATTTGCGTTTCATATAAAGTGTGATTATATAATATTCAATTTAGCCAACTTTGATTGAGCCTCTGGTGTGGAGCCCGGGGAGTATGAGATGATTAAGCCAGGCCTTGTCCCGAAGGAGCAGGCAGCTTGTTGGGAAAGATATGTAAACAAATACATACAGCATTTTGACATTTCTTTGTAAGTGCAAACTGATAACTTCGTACTTACGACGTGTCAAGCATTGTTCTAAGTCCTCTAGGAATATCAACTCATGTAATCCTCACATTTTACAGGTGAAGAAACAGGCGCAGACAGATTAAGCTGGCCAACTAGGAAGCTTGGACTCGGGATTAGAACCCACAGAGCTGGCAGCCGAGGCTCCGAATTTCAACACTGTGCTGCCGTAAAGAGTAGAAAGTCCCAAATGAGAGGGAAGCGGCCAGAGGACAATTCACTCATTGTTCAGGGGAGGGGCGTCTAGGACAATACCAGGGTGGGTTATATTTGAGCTGGATCTCTCAGAGTGGCTTTTTTATTCCATCTTCCTGCACTTTACCAAATGGAACCACCCATCCTAGTGTGCCACATAAATGTTTGAGTAGGAGTCAAGTTTTACCAGTGGTTGTCCTTGCAAGTCTAAGGGATGACCCTCCTTTGCTATACTGAGTCCACCTTTGGAGCCAGGAGTAGATTGAAAGGGTACTTGGTAGGGGGGAGGCACCTGGGTGGCTCAGTTGGTTAAGCGTCTAACACTTGGTTTCCTCTCAGATCATGAGATGATGCCCTGCCTGGGGCTCTGCTGATAGCATGGAGCCTGCTTGGAATTCTCTCTCCCTCTCTCCCTCTCTCCCTCTCTCCCTCTCTCCCTCTCTCCCTTTCTCTCTCCCTCTCTCTCTCTGTCCCTCCCCTGCTCGTGCTCTCTCTCCTTCTCTCTCTCGCAAAATAAATAAACTTTTAAATGTTTTTGTTTATTTACTTTTGAAAGAGGGAGAGAGAGAGAGAGAGAGAGAGAGTTAGCAGGGGAGGGGCAGAGAGAAAGGGAGACCCAGAATCCAAAACAGGTTCTAGCTCTGAGCTGTCAGCACGGAGCCTGATGCAGGGCTCGAACTCACAAGCCGTGAGATGTTGACCTGAGCGGAATTTGGATGCTTAACTGACTGAGCCATCCAGGCACCCCAAAATAAATAAAGTTTAAAAAATGTTTATTTATTTTTGTGAGAGCACAGTGGGGGGGGGGGGGGGGGGGGGGACAGAGGATCCAAAGGGGGCTCTATGCTGACAGCACAGAGCCTGATGTGGGGCTCAAACTCACGAACCCTGAGATCATGACCTGAGCAGAAGTTCGACGCTCAACCAACTGAGCCATCCAGACACCCCAATAATTAAACTTTAAAAAAAAAGGAAAAAAAGAAAGGGTACTGGGGACTTTAGAATAGGAAATGCCTTTGAGATTTGCTGAGCCTTGCCACTTTGTATTTCTGACTGTGGAATCTCATTTTCACACCAGACCTTCCAGCTCCAAAATCAAGGTCTACCCTAGTCTCTCTTTGGGCTCAGCACCCAGGAAGTGCCTACCTTTCTTCCTCTCACGGCCTCGGGGGCATTCAGTGTCTACTAGAACCTGGATGTAATGCCACGTGTCTCCAGTAGGGGTCGCTGACTACCGAGAGGATGGGACACCTGTAGTCGAATGGCGAGAACGCTGGGTCCTACCTTAACCTTGTTCCTTGGCTTCCTCTGTGACCTCATTTCCTCGTCCACAAAAGGGATACAACACTTGCTATCTGTCTTCCTCACAGAACAGTGGTGTGGTGACAATTGTGAGGATGAATGTGGACACCTTCCAGCGTGATTCAGAAGAGGCAGCTCCTGCCCAGATGATTTCAAATAACCAGTCACTTCACAACCACCTTTTGAGCATCACTCATCTTGCCAGGTGCCATATGGAACCCAGAAATTATTTCTATCTTTGTATAAAAGGACTTCGAATAAAAGTTTTAAAGCCGACTGTAACACTGGATGGGGGAGCGGGGAGGACTTCTAGCTCTCCCTGGAGAGCAGTAAAAGCAGCATCCTCTGCCCTGGGAAAATGATGAGGGACAAAGCGGCAGGCCAGCCTCCCCCACCCAATTAACCCATCTCTTCTTCGCATGACCCAGTTTGCACATGGAGAAACTGAGGCACAGAGAAGCTAAGCGGCCTGCCCAAGAAAGAACCTGGATTCCAAGAACCTCCCCGCCAGCTAATTCCAGAACATGAGTGGGAAGGGGCACTGTGAAAAGGCAAGTGACCCGAGCGGGCCAGGAGGGACGAAGGGAGGACCTCCCTGGCCGGACACCCGGGCCAGGGCCAGGCCGAAGGAGCGGAGGGCGGCCGCTGCTTGCCAGCCTTCTGCAGGAGCGCCCCCTGCTGGTCACCGGTGCTGCCGCTCCCGGAGGACGCTCCGCGCTGGAGGGTCTGTGTCTAGAGGACCGGAGACCACCCCCTCGCCCGGAGCTAGAGCAGGAAGGGCCCGGGCAGGAACGGGGGGGGGGGGGGCGGAGGCATCCCAACCTCTTCACTTGCACTTGCACGTGGCAAACGCGAAGGTCAGAGGAGGAAGTGACTTGCTCAAGGGCTCTCAGCAAGCCAGTGGGTGCGGGTCTCCCAGTCGTCCCGCCTCCGCTTCAGAGCCCTCCACCTCCCCCCCACTCCTACCCCGCATTCCCGAGCCCAGAGGGCCTCTCGTTCCCTCCCTGCGCGGGGCCAGCCCTCATTCCTCCCCTCCTCCCCAGTCCTGTCCCGCCCCACCAGCCCACCTCCTCCCGGAACCGTCCCGCCCGGCAGCTCCAGAAGTCCCCCTGCGCCGAAGCCCTATTGCCTCCGGGGGCCGCAGGTCTAAATGGCTTTTGGTTCCGGGCGAGGCGTTGTCAGCCTGCTGGCATGATCTTGAGGACCAGAGATGAGGCCTCCTCCATCTGGATCCTCCACTCATCCACTCAACTCTTCCGCACCCAGAGGTGCCTCGTACAGGGCCAAACTCGCACTCGGTGATACACATTGATGAATGTCTTTTTCGTCTCCCCATTGCAAAGCAGCCCGGCAGTGTCTAAGGCGCTGACGGCCAGGATGTCTATCTGGCTTTGGGGCTTTCTTTTCTAGCCTGTGACCTAGTGCAAGTCACTTTAAATCTCTCAGAGCCCCAGTTTCCCAACTGTAAAATAGGAAATAAAGCTGTTCAACGGGCTGGTTGTGGGAATTACATGAAATGACATTTAAAAATGTGCCTAGAACATAGTAGGTGCTCAATAATTGGCAGGGTTGATTAGTCAGATTTCCAAGGAGCCTGAGGCTGGCCTCATCCCTCTACCTGGCACCCTCTTTCTTGGATGTGAACCTTCCAAACTGTTGTGAGCAGCATCAGGGAAGGGCCCCAGGAAAAGGGGGCTGCTGTTAGAAGCCAGGAAAGGCTGAACAGTGCAGGGTAATCAAGCCACGGTGAACGTGACTTTCAGGTACCTGGGTCTGCCTCTCTCGCTCCCCTTTCTGCTGGCTTCCTCGCCCTGCACTCTTTCTCAACACCCCCTGCTGCTTCTGTCTGTTAACTCCTGGTTCCTGTTTCCTAGAACTTACAGCCAGCACAGGGCCTTTGATGGCTTGCATGACACCCTCGCAATGCTATGGCCATTCAGCTTAGGAACCCAGTGGCATCTGCAATGTCTGAGAAAAACAGACACGCTGGTGCTGCTTGGACCTGTCAGGCCTATTGGCCACATGGTGGACTGGCCGCCGGAGGGTCAGGTGTCCACACTTGGTCCAGTTGGCTGTGGTCATGGGGACAGGGGATGTGCTGTAAAGCATGGCCACGGATGTATTTGCATGTCTAATAGCATAAGCATTTAATAAACACTGTTATAAAGAATAATGTTCGTTGGGGTGCCTGGGTGGCTCAGTCGGTTGAGTGTCCGACTTTGGCTCAGGTCACGATCTCCCGGTTCTTGAGTTTGAGCCCCGCGTGGGGCTCTGTGCTGACAGCTCAGAGCCTGGAGCCTGGTTCCAGTTCTGTGACTCCCTCTCTCTCGGCCCCTCCCCTGCTCACACTCTGTCCTTGTCTCTGAAAAAATAAATAAAGCATTAAAAATTTTTTTAAAGAATAATGTTCGAAACTCGTGGAAATTCATTCGAAATTCACTAGTAAAGGAAACCACCCCTTATGAACTGCCCAGACCTGCCCAGACCCCCATGCCAAATTACCTGTTTTGTACACCCCATTTTTATGACCGCATCCGCCTGACTCTTGATATACTCACATGCTTGTTACCACAAATACTGCTCCAGGAAGCAGTCTTAGGGGCCTCAAACTTGAATGATGGTATCGGAAGAAAGACTTTCTTTTCCTTTTCCCCCAAATGATCTACAATGTTATTAGAAAGAAAGTCTGTGATGTGAGAACAAAAGGCCAGACTCCTGCTCCGTACCTTCCCTTGTATTTACCCACTGGGCTCCTGACTCTTCTCTCCCTCCCTCCCTCCTCCCCTTCATCCCCAGGTATAAAGCCCTGCTCTGGCAAGGACAGCAAGAGCCTGAATCTTCAGCCAGATAGCTCCGAGAAGAAACAGCAGGACCAGTGGTACAGTGAAGGCTTTTGCTCCTTGTCGCCTCTACGATGACTTGTGGGGCAGAAAACGCACAAGGTTTCTCCAATCCCAGGCTATGGCCTGAAGTTGCCCCAGCAGCTGCTCACTCCCTAGGGTGCACGTGGAAAGGGCTGGAAGGACACTGCCCACCCACACAGCCCCTCCAAGTGATTTAGAAGGCGATATGTCCTCCTCTAGGCTCTTTCCGTTCTACTGTCGGAAAATGATCCACGTGGATGTGTTTGTGATGCCCGCGGTGCATTCCTACGTGGGGTTCTGTTTTGCAGTGCCCAACCTGTGCCGTTGTGCATGGCGGCACCAGAGGTGGATACCAGGTTGCTTCTCTGCCCCATCAGTGGGAAACTGAGTCTTGCTGACCATTAGCTATCTCTCCAAGCCTTCCCCCCATGCAGTGGGGGGTCCCGGTCCCAGTGGGGCCACCGCCACCTTCCCGTGTACCCAGCTCAGCCCTTTGGAAGTCACCCCTCACTTCCAGGCTTTGGGATTCATGTCTCAGGTCTAGTACTTACTAGGACTGTGACCCCAGCAAGTGCCGCAGACTTCCTGGGCCACAAGGGCCTTACCTGTGAAGGGAGAGCAGTGCCAGCCTTGACATGGAGCTTCGGCGAGGATTAGTCGGGGAAACAAATGTGGCGTGGCACAATCGGGGCGCCGCTGGGTTCCCAGCGTCAGTCCCCCTCCTTATGTTCTCCCACTGATACGCCACACTCTGCCCAAGGAACATCAGCATTCGGCTACCTGGGTAGGTTCTCGCTCCAGCCCTTTCACTGCTGGTGGGGGTTGGTGATACTTTAAACCTCTCAAGTAAAGAGCGGTAAGGGCAAAACAAGTGATACGTGAAATATTTACAAGCGTCCTGAACTGAGCTCCTTCTGAAGCAAAGGCACAAACTGAAATCCTTATCCCACACGCACCTGGCTTTTTATTTATTCCAGGGGGTTTCTGAGCTGCACACCTGTGCGTTAGGACACAGGTCAACTGATGGCTTCCAACCGAGACATCGCCCTTCAGTCCTGGGCAACTGCTCACCAGTCTGGCTCGCCAGGGGGGCTGATGGCTCTTTCTGCCATGGGGTTCACGTTATCAACTAATTGCCCCAATATATGGACCGTCTGCCATGTGTCAGGCACTGTGCTAATTCATTTCATTATCCTATCCATTGCTTCCAATTTCTTCAGAAACTGCCATTACAGGGATCACCTGCAGTGTTTTTAATCATTGACCATTACCATATTGCACGCTTTTCTTCCTCGCAACAATGCAATAAAACAGACATCTACAGAGGGTGTACTTGCTCTCGGCCCTTAAAAATTCCATTTCACATATAAATGCAAAGAACAATCTCAGACTTCCTTCTGGGTATAGCCCTAGAAACCAGACTCTGAACGAAGTTCAAAAAACACCACCAGTTCTGAGGAAAGCAGCTCATGTCCTTGGGGCTCTGGCTTTCCCCAGGCACCTCAGTTGGAATTCCAACCCCCCCCACACACACACACACCCCACCCCACCAATTCCAATCCCTCCACACCATCTCATGCTTCTCCCCTGGGAAAATAATAAGGGTTTAATATGGGGGGGGGCGGAGAATTCACGATAATGGCCCTTCTTCCCACCCCCTCCCCCGAAACCCACCGTCAGCTCTCTACAGCTGCTGTTCCTAGAGGCCCCAGCAGGTGTCACTGTGACCCTGACCATCCTCCCAGGCCCCTCTGGGCCAGTGCACACGACACCTTTGAGACCTGGGGGGGCTCCCAGAGGTGGAAATTCACCTCTAAGTAGAGTCCCACAGGAGGGGTCCTGGTCTGTGCTGCACTCTCTCCCAGGGCCATTTTAGGGAAGGGCTGTGGTTCAGTGAAGGCCCAACCTCACGGTCAAGGGGCTAGGCAGTGGAGAGTGAAGGGCTAAGTGGGGTCCTAGACCCTCCTCCCTTTCCTGCCTCAGTCTCGCACTGCATTAGGAGAGTGTCCTCCCCACCCCCCCGCTCTCCCTCAACCTACCCCACCACCAGCCCTGAGCTTTGGGGACAAATCTTGGTGACTGCTGAGGGCCACTCAGGGTCAGGAATCACTACACTGACGAGGAACCAGGAGGCAGAAAGGGGCCTGTATGTCGGGGAGGCTTCCCAGAGGAGGTTAGTGTGGACTCCAGAGAGGAGCTCCCGGCCCGGCCTCACGTGAAGAACAAGGGAGAAGAGGGGCCAACCTGGGGGGGCTCGGTACTGTCTGGGGGAGGAATACTGAGAGGGGAGTTCATCGATGGCCATTTGGGGGGGATGTTTCTAGAGTTGGATAGGCTTCCAGAGGCTCTGTCCCCACAAGCCGGAGAAACAGAAGCCACAGACTGAGTGTGTGTGTGTGTGTGTGTGTGTAGATGGGAGAGAGCCTTGGGAGGGGTTAGCAAGGAGTTATGGGGGGATAACCGGATGCTGAGCAGGGAGAGGGGAGGGGGAGACCTTCCTTCCAGGTTAAAATTAAAATTTGGTTGTCTAGTTGGGGGAGGGATGTGACAGGGGTGGGGTGAGGAGGGGCAGGGAGGAAGCACTAAGCCTGTGCCTGGCCACAGGTACAGGTCTGGGGCTGCCAAGTGTCTCTGCTTTCCTTGAGCCCTTGGCCTTTCTTGGGATGAAAAAGTCAGTGACAAGCCAGGGAGAAGGGCTTTTCCACAAAAGGTGGACTGTCCCACCTTTAAGCCCAGCTGGACCCCAGAGGGCCTGGGGGAACGGACCGGTTCCCTCCTCTGCATTCCTTCGTGACCCCTCTGTCCAGCTCCCCCGGAGCCCCTCGAGCCATCAGTGCCAGTCACTGCCCACCCGCCCCTCCCCCACCCCATCTCCCCCGACCTCAGAGCTGGCAAACCTGCCTTCGGTTATCACCTCTCGGAGATTTGACCCTTCTGGAAGCAGGCCTTGACACCTGGATGGGGCCTGGCCCAGATGGGGACGGGGGAGCCTCGAGAGCTGGCAAACACACACATACTTGGGCAACACACTAGGGCGGGTAGAGGAAGGGCAGGGGTCCTGGCTTCCAGAACCTCTCAGGGCACACGTATACGCAGGGCGAGAGATTTCGCAGAAGATGCAGTCATTTCTCTGTTGTGTCCAGAGCGGGTCTCTGCTGAGCTATTTTGCACTCAGCCCCCGGGGGAGGGGACGGGGGGGGGGGGGGGGGGGAGCAGGCTGCCGCCCGCCAGGCCCGCCCGCTCAGGTGAGCCGCCAGCAGCGCCCCCCCCCTCCGGTGCACACGGAAGCCAGACTACCAGCTGGGAAGTTGGGGTGGGCCGGGCTGTCTGCCTCTTTCCAACACAGACTCAGACGCTTTGCAGAGGCAGAGGGGTGGGGGTGGGGGGGAACTGGTGTCGCTCCCAGGACTAGAACTTGGGCCCCAGTGGCAAGCCAGAGGATCGGAAGAAACCGTGCAGAAGAAACTGCTTGCTCCAGTCTGCCTGCTGCATGAAGCAACAGAAATCACAGCCTGTTTTTCAGTGGGGGAGAAGAACTCAGGGCTGAAAGGAGCCCTGACACCAGGGAGATCACACCCACGTCGGATAAAATCCGCTGGGGCTCCAGCCGGGCTCCGGAGCCCAGCAGCAGAGGCCGCAGCAGCCTGGCTCACTGACCAGCCCCTGTACCAAGTGCACTGTGTGTGTGACCCCTGCGGCTGATGTCTCTCAATTGACAGCCAAGGTCTGGGACGCTAGAGTCCTCGTGGTGCCAGCAGCCCTCCTATTTACGCCTGTGGCCGTGTTCACTCCCAGCCCAGCAGCTGGGCTGCTAGGGCACTGTCCCCCAAGTGCTAAGGCACAGCCTTGGGATCCCCGCAGATCTATCATGGGGTCTGTGACAAGGACCAGGGGCCCAGACGGCAGGCTGGGGGACTTATCAGCTTCCCAGTCCCCCGTTGAGGATTTGCAGATACCGAAACCGCCCCCCCCCCCCCGCCCCGTGCCCTCACGGCCCACCCAGAGCCAAGAGAAGACTCTTCCGCGGACATGCCACATTGGATACTCCCGGCCTCCCCGCCCCTGCCGGCCCCTGCCAGTTTCCTGGCGCCCCTGGCTGGTGAGTTTCACCCCAGAAGTGGCTGCGGCCTTTTGGTGGCCAGGGCCACCGCCTTTCCCCGAGACCTTTTCCATTGCTCTGTAGCCCAGTCTCGCTCATCCATAACCCCCAGGAGCGGGGGGCAGGGCTGGGGGCGAAAGGGGCTCTCTCCAGGCAGCGGCAGGGGGCGGGGGCCAGGGGCTCCCCTAACTGCAGAGGCTAGCCTTACACACCCAGCAACACATGTCCCCCTTTATGGCCAGGGCTTTCTCTCGGTGCTTAAAGGCAACAGTGAAAAGAGCAGGACTGATTCTGGCTGCCTAGCCGTCTCCTGGCAACAGGCCTGGCAGGAGGTCTTTCTTTCTCCCCCCCCCCCACCTCCCTTCTCTTCTCCACCACCCCCCTTTCTCTTTTCCCCCCTGTGTCTTGTGTTGTGTATCATTAAAACTTCCCTCCCAGCCACTTCGCAGCCAACGACCGGGCCCTTCTGGGGCGGCTCAGCCAGCCGGGCCTGGGGGTGGGGGCTCCGAGGGGTCAAGCCCCCAGAGACGAGGCTTTGTGTTCTGGAACCAAGGCTTAAACTCAATTTGGCAACCTTCGGCACGTTCACGAGGGGCAGCCACTAGAACCACCCCCACCCTCGCCCTGCACGCCCCTCTTCCTTCTTTCCCCCCTCCCCTGTCTCGGCTCTCGGCCTCTTCTGTTAGTGCCCTGAGCCTGCCAATAGTGCCCCTGGGCACTGTCCAGCCGTGCTAGGGCCTCCCGGGGCTGGACACCAACAACCCCTCACCTAGAAGGACAAGCCTCCGCCGAAGGCGGGGACAGCCCCAGTTGGAGGCCTGCAGCCAGCTCCGGCCCAGTGTCCCGGTCTGCCCTGAAAGAGGCAGGAACACAAAAGATAGTGGGCACGGGGATCATGGGGAGGCAGGTCATCCACTGTGAGTGTCGGGACCGGAAGGACTCGTCACTTGGCCACTTCAATCTAGAGGGACACTGAGACCCAGAGAGGGTAAGTGCTTTGCCTGGGAACACACAGCCAGTCAGGGGGAAGATGGGGCTGGAACCCTGGTGTCTGCTGTCCCTCTTCTGTGGCTCCTTACACTCCTTACAGGAGGGAAGCAGGTGGCTCTCTGAGGCCACTGCATCTTCTGAGCTCTGACTTGCCTGCCTCAAGGCTCTCTGCCTCGTCCACACAAAACACTTCCATCAGGCCTGCGCTGGGGGGTTGCCCAGCCGCTCTGCACAGCTGGGAGATCGATGAGCTTTCTTCTCCATCCCTCCTCCGCCCCAACAGTGAGTGTCTGGGTCACAGAGTGCTGGGCCACCCTGTCATCTAACATATCCATAAGGCTGGATGGGTGGCCCCGAGTTTCCTATCTCGGTCAAGGTGGGGTGATGTTGGGAGTGAATCTTAGCTCTTGGCCACAGTGGCTTCCAAATCTAACTCGGATGCTTCCCCAGTTCTGCCGGTTCCAGCCTGGCTCACCCTCAGGGCCCCTGGCCAACCAGCAGGCGCAGGTCACCAAGAAGGTGCCCTGGCCACACGGGCTGGCACCTACAGGACGCCCTGACTGCCAGCACTCTGCTCTGCTCCAGCCACGATCCAGTGTTTTCCAGATTCCGGGCATTTCCACCCCACATTTACTCCATACTACCTGACCTGTTACTTTCTTAACACTTTCCTTTAAATTGCTTTGCTTTGTTCTTAATAACTCCAATTAAAAAGGAAATGTTAGATTACTATGATTTTCGACAATGTGATTTCATTCTAACCAGACGCTGTGCTCCCCGCCGCTCCCCCCCACAAAGGTTCTGAATGTGTGACCGTCTCTCTTTATTAGAAAGGAATCTTAGTGTCGTATTAGCAGCAAACAGACTTTCTCCTTGACAATACTCAAAAGGAGTGAAGGAGAATGGAATAGGGAATGTGAATAAATGAGCTTTCTCATTGTGTGATTCAAAGTTATTAAATACCACGCTTCATCTCGCGGGGCATCCATGGTCCTCTCCAGCTTCTGAGAAACGTTACCATTAGCGATGGAAATGCTCTCCAAGTTCCAACCTTTGGCCAAACGATGTTTCAGACTTTCTTAAATTCTGGAGCAGGAAAAAAAAAAATTAAATTAAATTGAAAATATTTTGGTGACGCCACGTTCTCTGACTTGGACTTCAGAAAATGATTTCTCACCTTAGCACCCCCCTCGATGTGCAGAACAAAAGGCAGAGGGGACCTGGGGAGGGTCCAGGTAAGGGTAGGCGAGACAGATGAGGGGAAAAAAGCCTCTTAGGCCCAGCAAAGGGTATCTGGGAACATCATCACTATCACCGCTGGCCCTTGATCATTCCACAGTCTGCTCAAGATTTTGCCATTTTGGGGTTTAAAATAAGTCTTAGGGCAGCAGCATTCATTGTCTTCTATATGCCCCAAGCTCTCTGGGTAAATTATTCCATTTAGCCCTAGGAGTTGTGGAATTAGCATACCCATTTGACAGATAAGAAAACAGGCACACAGAGGTCCAAATAAATCGCCCAAAGTCACAGCAAAGCAGTGGTGGAGCCAGGATTGGAAATGCCTCCGTCTGATCCCACAGCCCATGCTCCTCCCACAGCATCACTCTGACCCCCTCCCTGCAACCCGAGGCTAGCTGGCCAGTGGGGACAGACCTTGGGAGATCCTGGCCCCTCTGATAAAAGGGGAAAGCTGATGGTAAGAGGCCTGAACATAGGGGGTGCAAGACAGAACGCAGCTCCCCTCCCCTCTCCCCCGGGCCCTGTTCCCAGAGGAGCCTTCCAGCGGCCCCAGAGAGCACAACCTCAGGAAGTGCCATGTGGATGTGTGGGAGGGGGCTTCTCTGGGAGTCTGAGGGAGCCGGTGAATGGAGGGCTGTGATTACAGGTGGAGAGAGTGTGGGAGGAAGGCAGCTGAACTCCAGCGTTTTTTCCCCTCTTTTGTTAAATGGAGATATAACTCAAACACCATAGAAGTCGCCATTTGAAAGTGTTACCGTTCCGTGGCTTTCAGTGTATTCAGTAAGTTGTGCAACCATCACCACGATCTAATTCCAAAAGCTTTTCATACGAACCCCCAAACGTACCCAGGAGCAGTCAAGCTGCAGTTTCTTAAGGTAAAAGGAAAAGGGAGCACGAGATGGAAGTACACGCTGGATTCATTTTAAGCCCCATCTCGACCCTACACCGTTTCTCTTTTGTTGTTCCCTTCTCCCTCCAAGTTGTCTCCAGAGTGAGTCTCCCAGCTCCGGGCTCCCACTGCTACCTCACCTCCACCCAGACTGAACCCCCAAGCCAAGAAAAAGAAGCCTAACCGGCCCTTAAATGGAAGCAACTCAACTGTAAGTCAGTCGGCGACCCTGAATCTAACCGCACTGCACTACACACGGTGGGCAGGAGGGCGCAGATTTCACTTAGGAGGACTATGGTTGCAGGTAACAGCCTGGAGTGACCTAACAACAAGGAGAGTGTGTTCTTTCACATAACAAGGAGTTCCGAAGCAGGGCTCCGCTGTGGTGAGCTGATGTCTCAGCAGTGGTGTCAGAGACCCAGCTTCTTTCTCTCTCTCTGCTCTGTTCTTCCTCCACTACTCAGCCTCGGGCCGTCTCCCTCATGGTCACAAGATGGCTGCTGCAACTCCAGGCATCCCACCCAGACACGTCGTCCAAAAGCCAGCAAAAGGGACATTTCTGAGTCTCATTTTAAAGAGCCCCATGGGGCGCCTGGGTGGCGCAGTCGGTTAAGCGTCCGACTTCAGCCAGGTCACGATCTCGCGGTCCGTGAGTTCGAGCCCCGCGTCAGGCTCTGGGCTGATGGCTCGGAGCCTGGAGCCTGTTTCCGATTCTGTGTCTCCCTCTCTCTCTGCCCCTCCCCCGTTCATGCTCTGTCTCTCTCTGTCCCAAAAATAAATAAAAAACGTTGAAAAAAAAAATTAAAAAAAAAAAAAAAAAAAGAGCCCCAGAAACCTTTTCCCAGAAGCCCTCTTGCACCGTCCGGCAGACCTCCCCTCATGTCTCAGTGACCACAGCTGGGTCACCTGCCTCCCTCAAAACCAATCCTTGCTAAGAGGAATGATCCCAGCTTAGACCAATTAGGATTTATCTCTGAGCCAGGCCAGGGAGGGGTAGATAGCAGAACAGGCTGAGGGCCTCTTTCAGCCTGAAGGAAGGGGCCACCAGCATAGAAGACGTTGCCTTCGAGAGGCTCAAGAAAGAGCAGCCGACTGCTATAAAAGTACAGAAGGGCCACTTACTGATCACTTCACATGTCCTAGGTGCCATTTCAGACACTGTGGCCATCACGCCACTGAATAGGCAACGGCCATTGGAGGCAGGTGTTATTTTGCAGAGGAGGAGAGAGGCTTAAGAGAGGGTAGGCATTGTGCCCGGTGTCACACAGTAAGAGGCAGAGCTGGGATTCGTTGGATTACAGCAGTGGCAAGAGAGCCAAGATGAAGCAGAAAAGGAGATGGGCCCTGCCAGGTGTGGGGCAATGCCAGACAGGTGCCCCCGGTCTGCCCAAGGACCTGCCCTTACCTGTCCCAGCCACAGCCACCTGCTCCTGGGCTCCTGCAGATGAGGCAGCTCTGACCCTGTCGCCAGCCCACTGGGTCTCTAGCCATGTGTCCAGGCCCCCAGGACCCGGGGCCAACAGCGGGCCCATCCTGGGGTCCCACCGATGGCTGCTATTGGCTGCAGTGGTCCGTGGACAAGCTAATTAGCTGGCAGAGCTCTGGCGGGTACCAACCACGTTTTGACCAGAAATCTCTACACTCTCTCCAAGAATCCTATCAGTCCTGTTCTGTCCCATCTCCCTGATGTGCCCCACAGAAGTCTTCCCCCCAAAAGACCCCTGAGATGGAAAGAAAGTTCATGGCTCTTATCTTGGTTTCAAAGGAAACTGGGAGCCATAGTCTATACCGAGAAAAACTGTGCCAGCCATACATGGCCAGCCACAGGAAGGTCTGGTCTACTTCCCTGGGCAGGATCGCTTCCTCTGGTGGGCCGGCCCTGTCTGGGTGAGGGGCTCCTGGCTCTGAGGCAAAGGCAGAATAAAGGGGCTGGGGGATGGCAGGAGAAGGGGAAGAAAGGGAAGGAGAAGGAGGGAAAGAGGAGCAGAGAGGAGGTGCTGGCAGCATGGGGAAGGGCAGCATGAGGGCCACCAAGACCCAGATGCCAACCTCTGACCTCCCCCCACTTGGGGCAAGGCCAGTGTCCTCCGAAAGGGAAGCAGGAGCCAAACAACAGAGTGGAGGCGCTGGCGTAGGTGGGGAGCTCTAGGGGCCAAGGTCTGCTCACGATGGGGATCCCCAAGGGCCCTAAGGAACCCAGACATGAGAGAGCAGTCCTCCCATCTGAGGCCTCGGGTCCCAACCTCCCCCCTCCCTCTCTCAGCCAGTCATCAACAACGTTTATCTGGGGCCTGCTGTGTGCCATCCCCTGCTCTAGGTGTTGGGACTTCAGACGTCCCACAGAGATTTGCTTTTATGTAGCAGGGGTCACTAAAGAGAGTTTTTTAAAGTTATTTATTTTGAGAGAGAGAAAGCGAGCTAGCGCGCAAGTGGGGGAGGGGCAGAGAGCCAGAGGGAGAGAATCCCAAGCAGGCTCCGCGCTGCAGCACGGAGCCGGATGCCGAGTTCTGATTTTAGAGTAGACCCGCAGTGAGCAACTTAACGGACGTATGTGATACACAATGCATGTAACAGAAGGTCACTGTTAAGGGCTGTGCAGAAAAATAAAGCGGAATAAGAGGCCAAGAGGGACAGGGTCGGGGAGCAGCCAGTGGTAAGGGGGATCTCTCCGAAAAAGAGATTTTGAAGTGGGTCTCGAGTTGGAATGTCAGAGGCGATTTCCCTGGATAAGCCCTTCTGGGGGAGGCCCTTGGGCGCCTGGGGTGGCGTGGGGACTGCTTAGCTGAGTCTGGCTGAGGCAGAAGGAGCGACCCAAGAGAGCAAGTAGCATGTTCCTCAGCCCCTAAGAGCAGAAGAAAGAAACCCAATATTTATTATTCCCGGCCGCGGTCTGGCATTCTGTCAGCACTGTTCTCATTTAACGCTGACAGCTCCCTATGAGATGTGAAGCATTATCTCCACCTCCCACAGAATAGAGGAGAGGTACAGCCATAACCAGCAGCTGGCCAGTGGTCCCCTTCCACTCTTTCCATGCTCCCTTCCCTTCCAAAGGACCCTGACCCCGAATCGCTTTCCAAAATGCCCTTGGGGACCTCGAGATGACCAGCACCAGAAGAGTTACTGCGACAGGAAAACAAAACAAACAAACAGAAACAACACCTTCACTTTCCCGCAGGTGGCACCTGTGAACCGGGGTGCGGGTGGGCCAGGCTGGGAAGGACTCGGTGACATCACTCTACGGGTGGCAGCCTCGCAGATCTTGACACAGAGCTGAGGCAGCCGCGGGGTTCCCGCTCGTGGTGCCCAGGAGACCTCACATCGCCTCGGCCCGCCCCGCGTCCTGGTCCTGCATCTCGGGCCTGCCCGCCCTCCGGGGGGAGCCACCTGGGTGTGGCGGAAAGGAGAGCCCGAAGCCACGCACACCTTATCCTCAGCTAAACTCGGGATTGCGAAGTAGATTAAGGGCATTCACTCAGGAGGACGCCTACTTAACCTGGATCCCCGAAGATCCAGGCTGCTCACCAACAAAGTCTCCGACTCCCCCACCCGCGGGGTGCGGGTGCGGGGGCGGGGGCGGGTGCGGGTGCGGGTGCGGGGCGGGGCCACCTTTCTCGCCTGCCGACTTTGCGCCTTTTAGTATCAGCACCGCCGCCAGGGGGCGCGCCAGGGCCGGACGACACAGGGGCTGGCAGGCTCCCGGCTTTTTTTGTGTGTTCCGCTGGCATTTTCTGCTCACCTATGGTGCTTAGCTGGTGCAGGCTTCCGGCATTTCCAGGACGCTACCTCCACGCTGGGCAGTTTAAAGCAATCTTATTCTGCGAATTCCTGTGCTCACCACCCACGCTCCAGCCTGCCTGCTTCCAGGCTGTCCTCTCTGGTTGTCCAGCCTTCTGGTGGCCTCCAAGGAGCTCGCTTGAACGTTCTGAAGCTCCTATAGCTCTTAGGAGACAGTTAAAAGCCCCTCTCTCCCGGGAGAGACCAGTGGAGGCCCCCCCCTTGCTGCTCCCCCCACCCCTTGCTATTTCCCCCTCTCTTCACCCTCCCCAGGCTGGTGTGGGCGCCAGGTTTCTGAGCCCCGAGCAGCTTTCGGGCACGTTCCGGGCAAAAATGAATAGCACGGCCTTCGATCGATCGGAGATTTCCTCCTCTCTCCCGGCGACAGACGGGTAGCCCCCTGCGGGCGGGCGGGGGCCTGGCCGCCGTATTCTTTGTCTCGGCGGTGCCTCCGCAGGGGGCCGGGCGAGCGGCGCTGAAAACACAGCTGCCGACTGCGGGCTTGGGGGGAGCGCACATCAAAAGCGACCTCGGGGCGGCTAGCGAGGTGGGGGTGGCATGGGGCCGGGCAGTCGCTGGGCAGTCCCCGAGGTCCCCGAGATTCACACACACACAGCACCAAGTGCTTCCCACGTGCCAGCCCTCGGCTTCTGGGGCCCCGGCCCTCCCCGCCTCCTGCGCCCCCTTTCTAGAGGTCACCTTCCCATTCGGGGCGGAGGCCTCGGGGTCCACCGCACCCACGCCTCCACCACACCCACCCGGGCTGGCCTGGGGGTGAATTTAACCCTTTCCCCACGGACTGCAACCCACCCTGAGGTTCGGGGTGCCTAGTAGAGAGAGGGTGTTTCCGTTTGCGACACGTGGCGCGGGGGCGCCCTCCCCCTCCCGGGTAGGGACCGTTTCTATGTTCCACAGGCAGCGCTGGGCGGGCAGGAGGAAGGAAATTAAGCCCGTGTTGAAGGAAGGACACCTGGCAGGGGAGGGGAAAAGGCTCAGGAATCCCCTCCTCTGGGGAGCTTTCAAGTGGGGGGAAATCCCCACACAAACTTCCATTCTCCAGGGCGCCATGCGGGGCCACTGGCAGGTTCCCACACCTCCCCGCCAGGCCTCTCCTTCACTTCCCCAGGCTGTGCGCTGCTGTCCCCGCGAAGGTCCGGGATTCTACCCTCCCACCCACTTGCTTGCTGGCCTCTAGTCCCTTCCCTGCCTCAAGCTCCTGACCTAGGTCTCCCGGTGCTCCCAGGCTGCCTGGAGGAGGCATTGGATACAAGTGGCCCTTTGGAGAATGGACAGTCTTGCCTACACTGTCCAGGGCTCCTGGCTGGGCATGTCTCAGCCAACCCTCAACCCACCGACAGCCTCAGGGATCTGTTGCCCTCTCTTCCCTGGGCTAGCACCTATGGAATGTTAGGGCCCCAAAATGACCCCAAGAGGTCATCTAGTCCAGCTCCTGCCTCCTGGCCACACTGAATCCACAATCGTGTCTTGGTGGCCGGGCAGGTAGTCCTGCTGAGTCTCAGAATGACGATTTGGGGCCCTTGGAGCCTCCCAAACTGCCAGGCAGAAGGTGAGATCCAGCAGGCACCTCTGATCTGAAAACCCACAGGGAGTAGCCTATTGGGCGGGATAGAACACCGCGTGGGACCTAGCAGGCCACCCGGGTGTGTGGAGGGCTCTCTACCGCTAGAGCTGGGCCCTGGGGCTCGACAGTCAGCGATACTGGCAAAGCCACTGCGACCCTCTTTCCAGGTGAATCAGACACAAGGCACCCCCGAATTAGCCCAGCACAGGGGCATTTCTAAAGGATCCCCATCTCTGCAGCCTGCACCCCAGTCGCTGTTCCTGGGCAGGTTGGGGCTTTTTCGCCGTCTTGCTCATCCTTCTTTTCTCAGCCTCCCTCCTTCCCCCTTCCTCCCCTTCTCTCTCCTGGGGCTCCCCCTGCTAGTCTCCCGCCCTCTTCTCTGTGTATTGGTGTCTCTCAGTTTCTCTCTCTCTCTCTCTCTCCCTTCTCCACTCTGTCTCTCCCTGTTCCCCCCCCCCTCCCCCCCCCCTTTCATCTCTCCCCCCACCCCACCCCACCCCACCCCACCCCTCCAGCCGAGCACCCGGCTAGGAACGCGGCAGGAGCCGTGACAAGCCCAGGCGGCTCTCCCGACCCTTGGTGCCCCGGGGCCAGTTCCCCGAGCTCCCCGCGCCCCAGCAGCCGTTTAGGGAGAGGGCTCTCGGGATGGGCAGGGGCAGCAGGTTCGAGCTGTGGGCACGGGTGGCCCAGATCAAAGGCCAGGAATGTCTGGCCCCCTGGCCCGGACTTCCTCCAGCCATGCCCCCCACCTGGTGGAGAGATGGCCCGCCATTCCAGGCCTCTGCGGGACTTGGGGGCGGCTTTGCTGCCCCTTCTGCCGCAGTCCCCTGAGCAGTGGCCCTTGCCCCCCACCACTGGTCTTGTTTTCTTCATCCCAGGCCGGGGTCTGCTCTAGGGTCCAGGTGCCTCTGGGGCTTCGGGTGGTGGGAAAGGGGCTTGGGGAGCAGGCTGCCCAGGTGGCAGGGGGAAAGTCCCCCAGGATCTGGCGTCCATCTCGGCTCCACTCAGGGCTGAGACCTGATTTTTTGACTCTGGAGAGGGAGAGGACAGAAAGGACCCAGGGCGCCGTGGTGGGACTTTTTTCCTATGGTGGGGGCTGGGGGGTTGGGATACATTTGGCTTCCGCACAGGGAAAGGACGGGTTACCACCGAACCCCAGGTGGGAACTCAGGCAGGGAGTTGGGGGGAGGGTCCCCGGAGGGCAGCAAGGTCTTCCGAAGAGCCCAGCTGCTCCCTGCTGGGGCTGCGGCGTTCCCCTGCCCCCAAATGGTTCATCCCTAAGATCCAAATGGGACTGCGGGCACTGCTTCTGACCCGAGCTGGAGGCCAGGCCTGAACCCCTCGTGGAGGAGAAAGTGACCCGGCTCCGCGAGCAGGAAATGCAACTGGCCGCTGGTGTCAGTTGCAGGAAATGCAAAGGCAGCAGGAGGTCCCGATACCGATCTGATCCCTGACAAAAGACTCAAATGACACTCAGCTCCGTCCCCCGGCGCCGCCCGCAGCCAGACCTTCGAGCCTCCGCGGACCCTTCTGCGCGCCTCTCGGACACCCGGGAAGCGACCTCCTGCGGCTGGGGTCGAGTGGCCGGCCGGCTCTCGGGCTCCGGAGGCTGGAGGCTGGGAGGGGTTGTATTTCCCAACCCCCTCCGAGACCCTCGGATCCCGTCCTGGCCGAGCGAGGCTTCTGGAAACATCTCTGTGCTTTCTACTCTCGATTTCTCACACGCCCGAGTCCAGAGGGGTCACGGTCCCCCGAGAGAAAAGGAGCCACCCATCAATGCCCACGCCAACCCTGCACCACGTGAACGCCCCGGCCAAAGCCCCAGCTTCTTAAACCTGGCTGGCGGGGGGCCGCGGCAGTCCCGGGACAGCAGAGGGTCCAACGTGCCGGCCCCTCCCGCCCCCCGCCAAGTTCCCACTGTGTCCGGGGCGCGGGCTTCGCCCAAGTTTGCTGGGCGATGCCCTTCCCGGAGCCCGACTCGTGGGCCGGGCGGGAGGGGCGCATGATTGACAAGCTGAACTACAGACTCATCTCTTACCTTAGGCCGCGGGCGCTGATTGGCTGCTCGCTGACATCCTCAAACCCGGCTGCTCCGCGCTGGGCTCGGGAGGGGGGCGGCTGCGGGTGGAGGTGCGCTTCTGACAAGCCCGAAAGTCATTTCCAATCTCAAGTGGACTTTGTTCCAACTATTGGGGGCGTCGCTCCCCCTCTTCATGGTCGCGGGCAAACTTCCTCCTCGGCGCCGCTTCTAATGGAGCCCCACCTGCTCGGGCTGCTCCTCGGCCTCCTGCTCTGTGGCACCAGGGTCCTCGCCGGCTACCCAATTTGGTGGTAAGACTCGCCTCTTGTCTGCCCGCGGCCCGATTTCTCCGCCGAGTCCCGGGGAGGTGGGGGGGGGGGGGCGCGCCGGCCGGGGGTGGGCTGCGGCTTTTTTCTCCTTGCCTCCCTCCAGCCCCCCACTCGCCCACCCCTCCTGGATTTTCTGCTGGTGTCGCCTTCAGAATCCAACTCCTGGCTTTTCTGATAATCACCATTTTCCCTGCCACTCGCTACAGAGGCTGGAGGACTTTCCCCGGCTCAGAAGGTCTCTGATTCTTAAATCCTAACCCTTCGCCCGTCCCAATCTGGGGGGCCTGAAGACCCTCCATTTGCTTGCAGTTGGGTTTCTGGAAATCCAGCGCTGTCCCTGGGGCCCAGCCACTCCTCTTCTCCATTTTGGGGTCTTCATGGGCAAAATCATCCTGTTTCTTCATTGCCACCCCCCCGCTCCGCCGGCGCCTCCATCAAGAGATTTCCCCACAATAACCCCGTTTTGCCTTCAGATTTCAGACCCCGATGGCTTCAGGGATCCCCGGGGTAGGGGAGCAGGGGGGATTTCATCAGATTCTCCCCACTCTGCTCTAGATTAATCTTGAGCCTCAGAAGTGAATATGGTATTTGCTGATCGAGATGCCATTGAATTCGGATTTTATACATTTCGTGTTTGTCCATCCTGGCAAAAGGGGGGCTCTTTGAAAATGTAGTGGTTTGGGAGGGGGTGGGTTTGTGCTTTGACCAAAACCCCAATTCTCCATGTCAAATTCGTTCCTTTTGGAAAACCGAGGACCGAGGAGAAAGGGAGAGAGGGAAAGGAGAATTCTGTCCCCGAGAAATGCGGATACAAAAGACATTTTTAGTAAATAAGGCTGGGAAACCAGGCGCGGTGTTTAGGGGGGTGTGCGTGGATGGGGGGACTGACCAGGGAATAAACAGCCCTCTGGGAGCCCTACTTCCAGGGAGTCCCCTTGTTTTCCAAGCAGCCCCACCGCCCCCCGGCAGGTCCCAGAGGCCAGAGGGGAAAGACACACTGAAACCAGCTCTCTAAATTATACCCCGCCTGTCCTCAGTCTCCAGCCCCCTGCATTCCGGAAAACTTTAATTAAAGAATCTTACCCTCCTGGACGTAGGAGAGCCTTGGCCTGGGGGGTGGGAGGTGAGGAGGAAGAATTTGGGGTCCAGGAGCGAGAAGAGGGCCCGTGGCCCCTGGGGTGAATGCCAGAGAGGAATGCCACCTGCGTGTCCCCTTTTCCCTGACTGGCCGCCCCCTCCCCAGCCCAAGGTAGGGGGAGCAGAGCCAGCAGGATTCCGGGGCCACACCCTGGGTCTGTCTCCGGGTCGTTTGGGGACAGTAGCATTTGGGGGCCGGGATGGGGGCAGGAGCAGGGCATGGCCAAGGGTCCGTGTGGAGAGGGTGCTGAGAGTTGCTACCAGGACATATACCCAAGGGAAAGTCTTTCTTCTGCCCAACCCATCCTTCCCGCAGCTTCGGGCTGGCCTGAGGCCTCCTGTGCGTAAAGAAGTCCAAGGGGCGGCTGGGGCAGACAGGGATTCCAGGTTGGGGGCTCTGCCTAAACCAGTCCTGCCTTTCCAGCCCTTTCTGACCCTCTTTCCATCCCTGGGCCAAGGCCATGCTGTTCTTTGCCTTCCTGGGGACTAGTAGGGGGGGGAGGGTATGGAAGAGAATGCTTGGAGCCTCACTGGCTGCAGGGGCGAGGAAGAGAGACTAG
This sequence comes from Panthera uncia, assembly GCF_023721935.1. Taxonomy (NCBI): domain Eukaryota; kingdom Metazoa; phylum Chordata; class Mammalia; order Carnivora; family Felidae; genus Panthera; species Panthera uncia. The sequence goes on along the minus strand of NW_026058068.1, from coordinate 29,754 downwards.
GTCCCCTACCCCATTAACTGGAGGAGGACACTTCCCGGGGCAGTGCCTGTGGGGAAGGGTTGTGTGTGGGGGTGTCTCATGTGTAATGGTGTGTTGGGGAACACCTAGATAGGAAGATTTGGAAAAACCTGGAAAGCCAGGACATCTTCCCTGACATAATGCTGGACACACGGCTTGTTTGGGGGCTAGTGGGGAGGGACTGGGGGGGACAGGGATGCTGCTTTGTCTGAGCAGAGGAGAGGGGTGTGTGTGTGTGTGTGTGTGTTCTAGGTCTATGATCCTGAGAGGTGTCAAATGTATACTAGTATCTGTATATGGAAGAGTCTGTGCCTGCAGCTGGGCAACCATGGATGTGAACTCATGTGAGATGGGGGGACCCATGGCTGTGACAGGGTGTGCTGTGCCCCTATAGACCAGCGTCAGCAAGTAGCTGATTCTAGGATGTGTGTGTGTATGTGTGTGTGAGACAGAGAAAGTCTAGAAGTGTCTGTGCTCACGTAAAGGTCAGCACCTGTGTCTGCTTGTGACACTATGCATGACTGTGTTCATGACTGGGCATGCGAGTGTTGTGTGTGTGTGTGTGTGTGTGTGTGTGTGTGTGCGTGTGTGCGTGCGTGTGCGCGCATGCCTTCATGACGGTGTAAGGGGAAAGCCCCACAGCTGTCTTTGTGCATGGATATCAGTGCTCATGGCCATGACCTGATTGTGCTTGTAAGTATGAGTGTGAGGCTGTGAGTGGGTCCGCCTGTGACCCTGCCCTCAAGTCACTGGCTGGGCCCACGGTTGTGGATATGTTCGCGGACCTATGGCTTACTGGTGTGAGTGGCGTCCGAGCTTTGGTGCTTGGTGGGTGTCCATGGTCCTGGAGGGGCGGTCCAGCAGGAGACAAAGGTCTGACGAGGAAACTGCTGGGGACACAGCTGACCGAGGGTCGCGGGCTGGGCGGTGTGGGGCAGGGTACAGGGCCCTCCCTGGCGCGAGCTCATCCTGTCTGCCTGAGGACTGTGGTCAGCAGCCCTCCCCTCTCAGGCCATTTGTCTTTGGTCTTGGGACTGGGATGGAGGGTAAGTCGCCTTCTCAGAGCTGGGGCCGGGCCTGGGACGGGGACCATAGAGTGGACAGGCCTCAGATTCCTGTTCCCACTCTGCCTCCAGGGCGGTCAGTCGGATTCCAGGGCTTTGAGCGTCTGAGCCCAGCATCGCCTGCCCTCTTTGGCCCACCCAGCTCACACATTCCCCAGGAGGATTTGCAGGGGGAAGCGTTTAGCGGGGATTCCTGTCCGTGCCACCCCTCCAGGAAGGCGCCCCCAGCCCCCCGCGGCCTGTGCCGCCCAGGCCCCAGCCCTGAGAAAAGGCGGACCAGAAAGTAGAGCTATGAGGGCCTCAGACGGGGGCTCGTGGAAGGAACAGATGTGCTCCGGGGCTTTACAGCCAGGTAGTGGTAGAGCTGGGACAGGAAGCGGTGACAGCAGCCCTGGATTCTAGAATTCTTCTTGTCAGTCCCAGTTAGCGCCTTCTGGAGGAACTTGTCTTTCTTCTCCCTCTTGGGGGAAAAATGAACTCCCTTATTAGGACCCATCCTAGGGCCCTGCTGCATTCCAGAGACAGAGGCCCTGATGGAAGGGGCCCTACCCGGGGGTCAGGTGCACGCCCTGCCTCTTTGTGACCCACCCATATGGGCGCCTGTGTCCTCATCTCTCACTCAGGGCTCACCAGCCTGCCCTGCCTCCTCCCAGCCGGGGTTGGGGGGCGGGGGCGGTGGCAGGGGGAAGCGTTCTGCCGAAGTCAAGGGCAGGGAGCTAGGAAATAAGACACCCGAGTCTTCTCTCCACCGTCCGGGACCTACTTCCCCACTCAAGTGGCTGCCCTAGTCCCTGCCTCAGTTTCCCCTGTCAGGTGTCCCGCTGCCTCCCCACCGCGCTCCCGCCTCCACCCGCCTTTCAGAGGCTTGTGAACATGTTCAGTCAAACCCCGTGGGGGTCAGTGGGCTGGGCCCAAGGAGGCACCTGGAGACTGCGGGGGAGGAAGGCCCCAGGCCAGGTGTTAACACTTGTAACAGGCAGGAATTACAGCTGGCTGGGGCTGGGGCTGGCGAGGAGCTGAGCTGGCTGGAGGCTGTTGATCCCACAGACAGACAGACAGACAGATGGGCAGATCCGATGGCCAGGCTTGAACCGGGTGGTCTCCCTTCCAGGGCAGGCCTTTCCCTGGGGGAATGTGGCGGGGAAATTAATCCGGGTCTTTTGGAAGTGAGTTTACAGCCCCCTCGCCCCCCTCCCCCCCCGCTGTGGGTGGGGTTTGCTGTCCAGCGGGAGCAAAATTGGTGGCCCGATCCGTTCGCGTTCTTATGATGGGACCACGTTTTGTTTAAAACAAAAACAAGAACAGGTCAAATGTTATAATAACACCAGGAGCCTGGAGCTGAGTTAGCATGGGGGGGGGGGGGGGGAGGGTTGCAGTGGGGGGGGGGGGGGGGGGAAGGGGCAGCAGTCAGGGAAAGTTCTCCCAGAACCTCAGAGCATTTTTCGATAGCTCTGGGGCCAAGGGGCGAGCGATGGGTGGAGGCTGGGCCCTGAGCATCAGCCCCACCCCCGGGATCTTGGGGGCCCGAGATCTGAGACAGCTGCCTGGTAGGAAGACCTTTTTGGGGGGGGGGGTTGAAAAAGGCAGGAAGTTCTTTAGTGGACACTCTCCCTCCCTGCAGCTTTCCGTGGTGACAAACCCAGCCAGACCCCGCCGGCACCCACACTCTGGCATCTGGGCACGTGCTCAATCATTGATAAAGGTAGAGAAACTGAGGCAGAGCAAGAGGGCTCTAGGTGGAGGTCCCCAAAGGTAGATTCAGGCAAGCAAGCATCTCCAATCCACCTCACTGCAGAACTTAATGTTAAAAAAAACCCTGAAGGTACTTGGGCAGGTGAAGGATGGAGAACTAATATGGACGCTCCAGAAGGGGAAGAGAGCTCTGACCTTGGGGTTTTCTCTAGACTTTGAATAGGTCTGGGCAAGACACTAGGAGCTTTGAGTCAGGGCAGGAGAGGTGACTTTTCTCAGAGGAGGTTGGAGCTAACAGACTCTTCCAGGGAGAGTGGGGAAAAGGAAGAACTTCCTGGCCTCAGAAGGCAGTGAGCCCAGGCAGGGAGGGGGACCTGGTGTTCCAGTCTTTTCCACCCACCCTTCTGTAACAGCCACAGAATCCTTCTAAAGCACCAAGGAGGGAGAGACATTCTCTACCTCTGTCCCTAACTCGGAGAGGAGGTATGCCTAACCCCTCCCTCAAAGGTTAGGGCCATCCGGGAATTACGTCTACACCGTTATGTTTTCGTGAGTGCCAAGAAGTGGTTAGAGCTGAGTGGGGAGACTTTTGTCTGAGTTCTGAGTTCTCCTGTGTGACCTAGGATGAGTTCCTTTTCTTCTCTGTGCTTTGAGTCCCTGACTCCCCTCCGGGCTTCGTGCTCCTTACCGGGAGGGATCCGTTCTACCCCGGAGTTCACAGAGCTATGACGGGGACTGCTACATTGCTGAGAAACATCAGCCCCAGGTGGCCCCAGAGCCACCTTCCCCCACCCTCACCCCCCACCCCTCCCAGGCCCAGTCAGACGTTCAGAGCCTGCCTCAGGCAGCCTAGCCCCTTCTGCAGACCCGTCTGACCTCAGTCCCAAAGCGGGCAGCTCCTCTCCTGCCAGGCCAGGCTGCTCACCTTCACATCCGGCTTTTTCACGTACTACCTGGGTAACCTAGGGCAAGTTAACCTCTCCGAGCCTCAGTTTCCCCATTTATAAAATGAGAATAGTGATTGCTTCTACCTCACGGCTGTTGTGAAGATTAACTGAGTGGATACATATCAAGTTCTTAGAACAATGCCTGGCATACAGAAAGTACCCGGTAAATGTTAGTTACTTACACCCCATCTGCAAGCTAACTTGCCTCTTCCAAGAAGCCCTCCCAGGTTGGACTCACCTGGCTTTGTTTTCTCATCTTCAGAGGTCAGCTTGCCCATTATACTTGGCACTGGTGACCATGAGCCTGTTGCTTTCTTCTTCTTCTTTTTTAGGTTTATTGTTATTATTATTTATTTTATTTGTTTAGTAATCCTTGCAACCAACATGGGGCTCGAACTCACAACCCTGAGACCGAGAGTTGCTCACACGCTCTTCCGACAGAGCCAGCCAGGCGCCCTGACTGTAGCTTTATTCTTCGCTTGATGGAGTTTGGTCAGGCTGACCTAACCTCGGCTCTTGGCTTGCCCAGGAAGGGTAGGAAGAGAGGGCACCGAAGCCTCCCCTGGCCCTCCTCCCACCCCACAGTCTGTGGGACTTGCAGCCACTGCCATTTCCAGCTGGGACCTGGAGCCACCTCGAGCCTGGGCCGGGCTGGGGAGGGGTGGGGGAGGCGGGCTCACAGGGGGAGTGGCACCGGGGCCGCCTGGAGCAGCCGGAGCACAGAAGTTGCTCCTCCAGGAGCCGAGAGATGATTCAGAAGGTGATTTATAGACGGAAGGCAGAAAGCTTGGCTCCTGGCCGAAGCGGCTGCTTAATTACATTCTTTGGTTTGGGGGGGTGGGGGGATGAGTGGGGCGGCAGCAGAGGATCGACTTTTACCTCCTCCCCCTCCAGGCCTTGTCCCCATAGCTGCCCCAGGTCCAAGCAGTGTCCCCTCTTTTTCCTGCTCCCAGAGAAGGAATTCCCTATTGTCGATGCAAGCCTAGGCCAGGAGAGCAGGAAGAACTTCTGGGGATGGAGGAGGGGGAGGAAAAGGGAAGAGGCCAGAGTCCCATCTCCTGGGACTCCTCCAGGGGAGTCTGGCCTACAGAGGGGGCTGGGAAAGAGGACCGCCCTGGGGAGGATCACTTCCTCTCTCCCCTGCTTCTGGGCAGGTGAACAGCTAACCCAGCCGGAGGCAAAGGGTTTCTAGAATCTTCCTGAAGGTACCGACCCCACACTTTCCCGCCGGTGCCCTATCCTACTGCTGCTTCTGGATCCTTCCTTCAAGTATGTTCCTTTTAGGTTGTTCGGTTTTTCAGCGAGCCGTGGGCTGGGGACTAGGGACCAGGTTGAAACCCAGTTCTTGAGTGCCCGACAACCTGTGTCATGTGGGCACAATGTCTGCCTCAGATCCAGAGGGTTCTCCAGGCAGGGTCAGCTTTGTATCAGAGGGAGAGGAGCTTTGCTATCCTCATATTAAACCAACGCATCAGGGCCACCACACTTCTACTGCTAAAGCGAAAATTACTTCTGCACTGTTGACAAGCAATCCCCCCCTTCTGCTGAGTTACTTGCCATGGTGACATCTGGATTCCCTCTATGAACGCTGACCCGTGTGGCAGCCTGACATCTCTCTGCTACTTCTTGGTTCCCGTGCAGTCTCATCGTGGCTCCGAACCCCCAAGCCCCACCTCTAGTTCTGGAGGCTAGAAAGGTGTGTCGGGGGCAGGGTGGGAGGGTAGCCCGGACCGACAGAGTCTATTTATCTGTTTTGCAGCTCGGTGTGTACAGCCGGGAGGAGTTGGCAGGGGTCAGGATGGGGACACTAGACAGCTCTCTGGTTCTCCCTGAGGCGGGCCTTCTCAAAATGGCCTCATTATGTGTGTGGAGTGAATTCCAGAAATGTCAGGCACACCCATACATCTAGGGCAAGGATGGAGACCCAGAAGCATGCTGGAGGACAAGAGGGGGCAGTGTGGGATGGCGGGAGGTTTCCGGCCCCGTGAGTTAGGGGTCCCGAGACCTGGCTCTGCCACTCATTGTGGTCTGACATTAGGCCAGTCCCTTCACTGTTGTGGACCTCAGGAAATAGGGGACTTGGGCGAGCTGTTGGCCTCGGACTTCCAGCTCTGACATTTCAATCCCGGATTCTGATCACCCAGCGATTTGCATTAGCCAGCTGCCTGGTGGAGCGGGGGTCGTCACCGAGAGTTGATCTCGGGGCAGGGTGGGGAGTAGTGAGCACAAAACTTTCTACTCACCCAGCCGTGAGGTCATGGATGCGTCTCGAACCTTCCCAGGCCTCGGTTTTCTCATCTGCAAAGTGAGTGACGATAATAACACGATCACTCGCCCCGCCTACCTGTAGGGCTGCCAAGAGCTTCGGAAGCAGTGGTCTTTACGAAGCCCTTTGAGAAGCGTCAGGTTCCTTCCAGAGAAGTTAGCATCATTGCCGGTCCTACCAGAGAAGAGGAGTAAGATGCGGCCCCTGGTCAGAGGGTGCTAAGCGCGAACCCAGCAGGACTGTCTGAGCCTGAGGAGTTGGTATTTTCCGCAGAGGAGGAAGAAATGGGGCTGGATACGGGCATCTCCGTTCCTTCCTGGGGGCTTCGTGAAGCTCAGTGAGGAGCCCCCCAGGGAGGGGCAGAGGTTGAGGCCAAGTGGCCGCAAGACATGCCCGGGTCCATAGCGTATAGTACGGGACACGGGAGCCCTCCCCACCTAATGCGGAGACCAGAGGCCTGACCGGGCCTCGGCCGGGCACAGAGTAGGATTTCTAAGCAGCGACACGCAAGAGTGGGAGACGTGGGTGGAAGTCAAGTGGGGGTAAGAGTAGAGGGCTCTTCTGAGGCCTGTGGTCACCAGGTCATCGCCTGCATAAGGGCCGTTCACTCGAGCGAGGCTGGAAAGACCGGGGGCCGAGTGTGCTTGCCCGCGTGCGTGTGTGCATGCGCACATGCGTGTTGGGGGTGGTAAGGACCAAGCACCCAGTCTGTTGGGAGGACTGTTGGGTGAAACCTGCCCCTGGGCGAGGAGTCCCACTTATCTGACGGAGCCAGCCTGGCCAGCGAGAAAAACCAATGTCTCCTCTCTCTCCCCCTCTCTCCTCGCAGGGCCACTAGGAATGCAAATAGGGGTTTGTGGCAGCCTCCTGCCTCCTGCCCAGCTCCTCGCCACGTAGCTTCCTAACTGGCATTTCTGAGGGCCTCTCCCCTGCTCTAACACCTCCTGTGGCTCCCCACTTCTCGTCTGGCACGGAGGCTCCCTAGGATTTGGCTTCTGCCCACCTACTCGGTAGTAGTTTCATAAGCCTCCGGGAGCACCCCCCCCACCCCCCACCCCCACCCCCGGCCAGGGCCAGGTCCTCTGTGCCTGTTCGTGGAAATACCTCGCCACCCCCAGCCTCCCTTCCCCACACTCAACGGCTGAAATTCCACTTTGTCTTGGACCCAGATCAAAACCCTCTTCCTTCGGGAAGCCCTCCTAGATTTCCAAAGCGATGTCCTCCTAAGCGGGGGAAAATGCCATCACTCTCTGTCCCTACAAGCAGACGCGCCATACGTTCCCACTGCCTTCTGCCATGGGCTTTGGGTGTCTTATTTTCGTCCTACAGATGCCCCCCTCGAGGGAGAATCTGTGTTGTAGTCCCCTTGTAACTGCCCCCCACCAGTGCCCGGCATCTAGTAGGGGTCAGTAAACAAAAACACGGCTCTGTGCCGTGTGGGATGCGCTCTCTCAAGGCACAGGGACAAAAGGTGTTTCTGAGAGTGCCAGCTGCATCGTGCCTCGAGCAGACTGCTCGTGACGGTGTCACGAGCAGACTGAATGGGCCGAATGGATACAAACCCCACCTGCCGGTGTGACCTGAGGCTCGGAGCACCTGGCTTCTGCTGACTTTGAAAGGCAGCCGGACCTGCTTCCCCTTGACCAGCGGTCAGCCTGCCCTGCTCCGCTCAGGTCCCCCTGGCTCAGGCCATGTGGCCGACAGCCCTGAACAGCGGGGTGGGAGCCCAGACCTGAGCAGGCTGCTGTCTGAGCCTTGTCCCTAGAGTCTCCGCTCCCCTGGGATTAGATTGTCCATCCCAGGTCCGTTTGAAAACTTTGTCCATCTGTGATCTCTCTCTCTCCACACCCCCCTCACCCTCACCAGCTCATGCTATACTTCGGAACCTAAATCTTTAGTTTTAAACTCCCATTCGGTGGGACGTGTTTCTCCCCCCCAGGATTAGGTGAGTGTTTGTCGGTGGTGTTTGTGTGCTGGTTCCCATACATACGTCATGGTCTTCTAGAAAAAATCTCACCCCACTCTGCAGTTGGGGACTCTGGTCACGCAGCCTGTATTTGGAATCCACATCCTATCGGGCCCAAAGCTTTTTCTCTCTCCCACCGCTCAGGCTCAAAAGCTGACTTCTTATTTGGGGCAAGAATTTACCTATTCATGTTCTACCTTATTCCCCAAAGGATGGCTTTGAGGCCAGATTACATGTGACCTTCAAATGGCAAGCTGCTACTTTGGGTCTATTGATACTATTTCTGAAGCTCTGGGAGGTCCCTTAGATGGGGATGTGTGCTAGTCACTGGCGAATTTTCCACATGTCTTCAAGCTGGGCTAGCTGGGTGTGGGCATTAGAGGCCAGGCGACCGTTTTGTCACCCCTGGGATGGGCGCAGGGTGCTTGGGCAAATCCCTGCTTTCTGAGCCTTCGTTTTCTCACCCGTGAAACAGAGTTCCAGCTCTAAGTTTCATCCTTCTGTTTAGTCCCTTCTGCCCCTTTGCGCCCGACCTTTGTCATACACACCCCAGAAAGCAATCAGACAGAATCCTTCGCGCCCAAACCAATTCTCGCCCAAAAATCTCACTGATTTTTCACCCCGTCTTCACAATTCAGTATTCAACTTTATTCCTCCCTGAGGACAAGCATGATCTCTCCTTTCAGATGAAGTATATTTCCCTTTATGTCCTGGCTGTTAGGTAACCCAGAGTCAAACTTGGAGTTCAATCCTTGGCCCTGACTTGGCATATTTTTCTTCTTCACCTTGATCCTGATTTTCTGGTTTTAAGGTTATTATTTAATCCTGTGTGTTTTGTAGTATAAGCTCCTTGAGGGTACGCACCGTCTTGCACACTGGCTGTATCCTCTGTGCCTGGCAAGTACAGAGTAGTTGCTCAATAAACATTTGTTGTCTTTGGAATAAACGGTTGCTATCAAATCCTTTCTGGAAAACGGCAAGGCACACATACATTTTTTAAAAATCTTGCTCTGGAGCGCCTGGGTGGCTCAGTCAGTTAAGCGTCCGGCTTTTTTTTTTTTTTTTTTAAATGTTTATTTATTTTGGAGAGAGAGAGAGAGACACAGAATCCAGAGCCAGCTCCAGGCTCTGAGTTGCCAGCACAGAGCCCGACACGAGACTGGAACCTGCGCCCCGTGCGATCGTGACCTGAGCCGAAGTCGGAGGCTCAACCGACTGAGCCAGCCAGCCTCAAGTGATTCCGACTTTTGATTTTGGCTCAGGTCACAATCTCACGGTGGTGAGATCGAACTCCGAGTTGGGCTCCGCTCTGGGAGTGGAGCCTGCTTAAGATTCTCAGTCTCCCTCTCCCTCTGCCCCTCCCCTGCTCATGCTCTCTCTTTCTCTCTGGGAGGGGTTGGGGGGGGGCGGGTGGTAGTTTTGCTCTATCAGGGGGTTGGGTGGTAAGAATTCTGATCAGTCTCTTCTTCTTTATCATCGGCTCCCCCTCCACCGGAAATCTATTAAAATCTTGTCTTTGGGTAAGTGACCATCTTTTCTTTTGTCATGAGCTGCTTAATTCGAAACTTGAAATGGGAAGCTCTCTTGTTTCCGGCCAATGAGTCTGCTTTTCCCCTGCCCTGGCTCCCTTCATATCTGGTTCCTCCCACCTCCCCTTGCCCTGGAAGCCAGCCAGTGCCATTGCTGCCATTCTGCAGGTGACAGGATGCCCCGGTCGCATCCACCCCGTCTCTCCAGCTGGGATGCTCCCACTCCCCATCAGCCACCGGGAGAACAGCTATCGCTAAAAGGCACGGTGGGGAGGGAGGCCGAGCGGGAGGAGGCCAGGCCCAAGGTCACGCCGCATGAACGCCAGGGCCCTTCTCCGCCAGCCAGGCCTCTCCCACTGGCGACACTGGCTTGGCTTGGAAGGTGCCAAGCGCCCACCTACCGACAGATCTCCAAGGAGGGGAGCTGGCCTGGGGGGCCAGGCGGGCCTCACCCATCTGCCGGCAGGGAGTCCTCTCGGCTCTGCGTCACTTCTCCCCTCCCCTGCTTCTGCCCTGGGCAGCACCTCTGGAGACCACCCCGCTCAGCCCCTTGACGTTAGGAAAGAGGACGCCTAACCACGGGCCGGGTGGACCTCCATTTTAACGGAAGCTTCTGCAAAGAAAGAGACTCCGGGGCCTGCCCCAGCTATCAGGAAGGACGGCATCTAGGACGTTGCCACCGTCCTTGCAGCCGACTGCACCTTCGTCCCTATTTTGTCTGTGAGACAGTTGAGGCTGTCGGAGCCTGAGGAGGGAGCTAGGGAGCAAGTAGGGGAGGCAGGTCACGGTCAGCTGATAATTCATCGTGGACCCTGTGTGCTGAGGAAACAGAGCACACACTTCATTTTTATTTCTTTTATAAAATTTAAAAAAAATTGAAAGTTTATTTATTTTTGAGAGAGAGAGAGAGGGAGAGATAGCACAAGCGGGGGAGGGGGCAGAGAAAGAGAGGGAGACACAGAATCCGAAACAGGCTCCGGGCTCTGAGCTGTCAGCGCAGAGCCTGACTCGGGGCTCGAACTCTGACCGGCAACATCGTGACCTGAGCCGAAGTCAGACGCTCAACCCACTGAGCCACCCAGGCGCCCCTCTTTTCTAAAACTTTTTAAAGTTTGTTTTGTTTATTTATTTAGAGCGCGAGCTTGAGCAGAGGAAGGGGAGAGAGAGAGGGGAAGAGAAAGATCCCGTGCAGGCTCCGCGTTGTCAACACAGAGCCCCGTGTGGGACTTGAACGCACGAACCGTGAGATCAGGACCCCAGCTGAAGTCAAGAGTTGAATGCTTAACCCACCGAGCCACCGGGCGCCCCCACACACACTTTAACTCATCCCCTGCCACGATCTCAGGAGGCAGATACTCTCGTTATCCCCATGCTACAGATGACGAAACTGAGGTCCCAAGAGAGCCAACCCATTGCCCCGGCCTCCACGGCTGGCCAGCCCGGGAGCGCCAACCACAGCACAAACCGCCTGTAGCCAGGCCCGCCAGGCCTCGCAGGCCTTCCAGTGACACCATCCCACATCCTGAGAGTCAGGAAGTTCCTCCTTAGGTCTCACTGCAGTCTTTCCTGGCTTAGTCCAAGCCCAGATTCTCTTGTTTGTCCTGCTGGGAACCTGAGCTGCACTGTAGATTTCCAGTTTGCCTCCAGGACAGGGGTGCATTTCTCTCTGAGTCTTCCCTTCTCCGGAACAACCCTTCCCGGGTGGCCCGGTCTCCCGCACGCCTTTGGCCACCTTGCTCTTCCCCTTCCAATCTCTCTCCAGCTTCTCTACATCCTTTTGCAAGTTATATGAGTCACACAACTTGCCTTTAGACCGGGGTGAAGGGGTCCTGCCAGACCTTTCAACTTAGAGGGCTCCGCTCAAGTGTCTTGAGGTTGTGTCCCTCCTCACAGGCATGGGGTCTGGGGCCCAAGGGGCTGTACCCACCCAGAGCCCACACTCTCCGACCCCCAGCCAATGCTCTGGGTACTCAAGCCCCTGGACTTTCTTGCCCAAATGGCCGTGAGCCTGCTTCTGGGCGGTGCAGACCTTTGGATTTCAGCCTGTCAAGGCAGACCATACTGCCGGTGTTGCTGGTGTGGGTGCCCCGGGGCGCAAGCGGTAACCAGGGGAGGCCATTGGCAGGGACGGTGCATGAGGGCTTGGAGGTTCTTTTGGGGTGTCCAGTGTGCGATAGAATAGAGATGGGCAGACAGCAGGCTGGGGGCTGGCTCTCCCCTTGTCACTTTTTTCTTTTTTTTCTTATTTACATTATTTATTTATCCAAGTCATCTCTACATCCCACGTGGGGCTCGAACTCACGACCCCGAGATCAAGAGTCACATGCTCTACGGACTGAGCCAGCCAGGCGCCCTCCGCACCCCCACCATGTTTTCTAGCATAAAACATCCTTGGTGAACAAGGATGAGAGAATGACTTTTTCTTTTTTTTTTTCAATGTTTATTTATTTTCGAGACAGAGGGAGAGACAGACAGACAGTGTGATCGGTTAGGGGCAGAGAGAGAGGGAGACACAGAATCCGGAGCAGGCTCCGGGCCCCGAGCTGTCAGCACAGAGCCTGACGCGGGGCTCGAACCCACGAACCGCGAGCTCAGGACCTGAGCCGAAGTCGGTTAAGACTGAGCCACCCAGGCGCCCCGAGAATGACTTTTTAACTCACAATTGGACTACACACACGGGAAAGTACAGAAGGTAAAAGTGGAGAGCTCACTGAGTTGAACGGGAACACATCATATTTAACAGTTTGTTGACCGGATACGAAATCTTTACATGTTGGGCGCTGGTAGAAGGGCCTCTGCTTACGCTCTCACGCAGGCCTGGGGGCCGCCCCAGCCTGAGAATCGGGGAGAAGGCTTGCTTCCTCCAACTTTGCATCGTCTGCCCTTTCCACCTTAGCAGGTCAACTGCCTTCTACACGGGCAACACCTCCAGCTCCTCCGCGTCTGGGGTCACCTCGCACCTTCAAGTCCCTTCTCGTTAAGCTGGAACGTTGTCTTAACCCCTGCTGAGTCTCAAAGGAGCCTCCTTCATGTTTGCTCGGTTTTGTCATTTTTAACCGGCCCCATCAGAAGCGCGTTCAGCTGGCCGTTCTGTTGTGCCTCCTCCCGGGCACGGCCTGTGATGCCCTGCATGTTCCAGCCCCTCCCGAACCCCCCACCTAGCCCATGGCCCACTCCCGCCCCCTCCCCATGACCTACTTTTCCTTGCATGGGTAAGAGTGTGAGCTTGGGGGACAGCAGTCCTGAGCTCTACCTAGATGGTTCTGCCTGTAGTAGCCGGGTGACCCGAAACTCTCTGAACCTCAGTTTTCTCTGCAAAATGAGGGTTACTCTCATTTCTCATGTAAAATGAGGAGTAAAGGACATAACACGCGTGGGACTTAGCGTGGGGTCTGGTGTCCACGCATTTTGCTATCCTTGATCTTGTTTTATTGTCTGTGTTGTCCTTACGCTGCCTCGTACCTCCAGGCCTCTATGCTCAGCCCTGCCTTCCTTTGGAAGGACCTCTTCAAACTTATGTTTATTTTTGAAAGCCCAGTTCAGGCAACATTGTGTCTGGGTGGCCCTCCTTCGGCCCCGGCCCCGGCTCACCCCCTTCCGCCTGGAGCCCTTTCATCGACTAGACTGGAGGCCCCTGAGGGCAGGACCAGCTCTCGGTCGCCTTTGAACCCACGTCCCCAAGCACGGCAGGGGGCACGCAGTGGGTCCTCTGAGACGAGTCGAGGAGTGAAGGGGACACTGCTGAGAGTCACAGGCCACTCAGGCTCAGCCTTCCAGCCCCGGCTGGGTGCTCAGAGCCTCTGTGAGGCCGTCCCGGGATAGCCTGCTGGCACTTTTCACGTATTCTCTTGAATTCTCAGTGAGCCCTTCACATACATCTGCCCGGCCTCCCCGACTAGAGAGTCAGCCCTGTGAGAGCAGGATTCCCCTGAAATGTCTTCATACCCCTAGTGAGCCTCCCACATCACCCTGAATAATGCAGGAGCACAGCTGCTAATTCTGCCTGTTGGTGGCCGACGGGCCGGAGGCTCCTTCCCAAGCAAGCTCACGTCCGGGTTCGGCTGGTTCCCACTCTCTGGGACAGCGCTTCCCCCCACTCTGTGACTCCTCAGAGTGTCCAGCCCTGAGCCTCAAAGCCTCGGTGCTCGAAGGCAGCCTGGTGTTCCAGAAAGAGGGGTCAAATTGGCCGTAGCGTGAATCTCAGAGGTGCTACTTAATCGCTCTGGAAGTTTGGGTGGCTTCTTAAAAAATCCCTGAGTCTCGGTTTGTTCGTCTGTACAACGGGGGTAGAATTTCTGACCTCAGGGCAGGTATCAAGATGAAATGAAACAATACACAGGAGCTGAGTTAAAGGGGAATAAATAGTGACTAAATCAAGGATGTTCTGAAGGTCATTCCAGTGTAGCAGGGGTTATAAAACTATATCGGATTTGTGCAACGAAAAGACCTGAATTCCTTCCAAAACAGAAAAGGCCACACTCAGGGAAAGCCGTATGCTCTATGCTGTTTTGTCCCAACCAATTTAACCTGTTTGAAGAGAAAAGTGGGTGATGGGCATGGGGCAAAGTCTGTGACTCGGTGGACCCAATACGATGTGGACTCTGGCCTGACCTTACATCCAGGTGTCCTGTTGAGCCAAAATACTCACGGAGGCCTGCAGCTCTTGGGAAGGGAAGGGCAAATCCGACGTGGAAGCTGTCAGTTCTTCCTGGGGTTCCAAGGAGTGGTCTGTGTGGGTTTCATACGACTCCGGTTACTGGCGTAGACACTGGCCATTTCAGCCTTGCCAAGTGCCGTGAGCCAATTAGGCTGAGGGCACCAGGAGGCCTGGGTAGGAGGCGGGCTGTCCCAGGGACAGCAGTGAGAGGTGAGAGAGGCCCGCCAGACCACGGGAAGGAATGTTGAGAAACTGAGGCACGGAGAGGCCACCGAATGCTTTTTGTTCTTTAAAATATTTTTGATTGCACACCGATAAAAAAATATATATATATGTCATCTTTAAAAAATATATCCACGAGGGGCGCCTGAGTGGCTCAGTCAGTTAAGTGTGTGACTTCAGCTCAGGTCACGATGTCATGGCCCGTGAGTTCGAGCCCCGCGTCGGGCTCTGTGCGGACAGCTCGGAGCCTGGAGCCTGCTTTGGGTTCCGTGTCTCCCTCGCTCTCTGCCCCTCCCCTGCTCACGCTCTGTCCTTCAAAAACAAACAAACATTAAAAAATTTGTTTAAATAATAGTTTTCCCAGCTAAGAATGCCTAAACAATATGTATTTCATCTTGCTTCTTTTTAAGCATTGTAAAAAGGACGTTATGCCGTCTGCAGTCTTTTGTAGTATGCTTTTCTCCCTCTACAGTAGGTTTCTAAATTTCAAACTAAGTTTTGGGTGTTACTGGAGCTCTTTGACTTTCACGGCTGTGTCATAGCCCATCGTCCGACGACACCACACTTGGCCGATTCATCTCCCGCCAACGGACGGGTGTCTCGGGGTGCACACGAGTGACGGGTGACCATGGGGGTGCCTGTCGCACGACGCGCGAGTGTCCCCCTTTGCAAGTCGACACCAAGCTCTTCAAAGAGGTTGTGCTCATTTCTAACTCTCACCTTTGCTCTACATTTTCGCTGACGCTTTCGGAATCAAATGGCTTCATTTTTGGCAATCTGGCAGCTGCCAAACGTGATCCGTGGGCTTCCTGTGCAGAGATGGGACCTTTTTAAGGTCCCAGAGCTGGCCGGAAGCAGAGGCAGGGCGGGGCGATGCATAGGACACGCATTTGGAAGAACATACGGCCCGCGTCTGGTGTGACTGGTGCAAATCCCCGACTTGACCCTTCGGTCCTTCGTGCCCCCCGAGTTCTCTGCCTGAGCCCCAGAGGGCATCACTGGCATTCGGTGACGGGGCACATGGCTTAATGGAGCCCCAGCCTTCTCTTCTCTGCCTCCCCTCACCATTCCTTGTGCTCCTCAAATGCGCCCTCCTGGGTTGTGAACGTGCCCACTCGCTTCCCAGAAACAATGCCGCTTCGTCCAGGAAGTCCCCCTGGCAGCCTCATGAGACCTAGGGTCCGTTTCCCCCCGGCCCTCTCTGTGCCTGAGTTACAGCCAGAACATCTCCCAGGTGTCACTTCAAGGAAGATCAGAAGGTGAATGTTTCCCCTAAATCTATCCAAAATCTTGGGCTCCTTCCTTCGGCAAAGCAAAGCTGTGAGCACCTCCGCCCACCTCGGAAACCAGACGCGGCAGCCGTGTCCTGGCTGGAACCTCGGTCCTCGCGGCTTGGCCTTGCCTGGGGTGAAACCCCACTTCCTCAGGCCTTTACTATAAAGATAAAGGGATCTTAGGACCCCTTCTCCGACTGGAAACCTCTTCCCTATCACTTCTTCGCCTGACCATAACCTTCCCAGGATTTTTCAGAATCCAGCTCAGAGCTGCTATCTTCCTGGGCACCTTCCCAGCCTAACTGCCGCCACCTTGCTTCCAGCTCATCTGCACGCATTTGGGCCAGAGCAGGGCTTCGAACATGCGTGGGTGAGCCTCTTACCCCTGTCCCACTTGGGACGTGCCACCTGCTACCCTCAGCCTCCTGGGGTTTATGGTGCTCATTAGCATATTAACATTCATTAGCATAATAGCCACACAGGCCCCGCAGGGATGCTTTCATTTGTTTAGTCTGTTTCCCAAAAGTATTGAACTTGGTAGTCCCTTCTCTCTCCCCAAACAACAACTATTACTCATTTGGAAAACACAATCTGGAAGATTCTCCTGCTCCTTTCACGTGTCAGTTTGTCCTTGTGGTCTTATTCTTCTCAGCAATCAGGCTGTGATTCCTCTCGCTTTTTATTTTGTATTTTCTTTTTAAATTAATTAATTGCTTTAGCAATCTCTACGGCCAACGCGGGGCTCGAATTCGCAACCCCAAGATCAAGAGTCGCCTGCTTTTCTGACTTAGCCAACAAGGCGCCTCTCTGACTTATAAAAATCATCCTTTGCGAACTGCTTCGGTCCAGAGTAACCACCCCAGAGGGGTTGAATTGAATGAATGCCTGTACTCGGGAATGAGTGAATGAGTGAATGAGTGAATGAATGAATGAATGAATGAATTGAACAGTCCGTCAATTGGCTGGTCATCCAGCTGTGAAGCAGTCAGAAACTGCCGGGTCATTGTATCCTGGGGACACACTGCTATCTGGCCAGTGTCAGACCCTCTCCACAGTGGAATGACTCACTCTCCCGCATTAGGCTCTGGTAATTTTCTTTTTAGGCGTCTCTCTCCCGGTGAGACTGGGAGCCCCTGCAGGGCAGGGACCACATCACCTTCACCTCTCTGTATTCCCCACAAGTGGGTACACAGTCCCTGGTTGCTGAATGACATCTCTCCTCTGACTCCTTCCAGAGGGATCTAGAACACTGTGGTTAAGCCTGCAGGCTTTGGAACCAGACTGGATGAGTCTCTAACTACCCGGGTCACCTCAGGCAAATTACTTCATCTCTGCACTTCAGTTTCCCTAGCCAGCTGGGGGTGATAACAGTATCTTCCTTACCAGGTTGTTGGGGGCCTATGTGAGTTAATGTGTGTAAAGCACATGAAATATGCCCGACACGGAGGGCAGTGCTGGCCTGTGCTGGCGCCGGGAACACAGTAACCAGGGACTGTGATGTGAGCTCTCCGTGCATCATCTCAGGGACCAGGAATCCGGGCAGCCGGATCAGCTGCGTTACCCCGGGGCACCTCCCCTACCTCCTCACCTACAATCACCCCACTGAGACCCCGATGGGCTCTTTTACCCTCCGTCCTTCCCAAAAGATGGGAATCCAAGGCACTGTATGGGCGGATTGTAAGTGCACGTGTGCACAGACGAGAGCGAGTGTAAGCGAGCGAGAATGAGTTCTTTGAGAGGCCTGGGGGGGTGCCATCGCCTTCGTGGCAGACGCAGGAAAACAAAGATGTTGAGGCAGGACGGGGAGAATACACAGGAAAAAAAAAATCACCTGTGAATCAGCAATGCTGCAGAACTGGCAGAAGTCAACTTGGTTGTCACCGCCCCCGGCACCTTGCCCAGGGCCCTGTGTGTGCCCAGGAAATGTTTGCAGGCAGGACATCTGTGCTCGCTTTTATCCGGGCAGGTTATCCAGGTGGAAGACGGATGGTTATGAGAGGGCATCAGGACCGGGGGGCCATCCCTGACGGCTGGAGAGAATATGCTGGAATCCCTTTCCCCACGTGCCAGCTGGCCTTCTCAGACCCTGTAGGCCGACTCCATTCTTCTCCACTTAAGAGGAGAACCCCAGGAGTCATGGGGTTGACGGTCCTCCTTTTTTCCAGAGTGGCCAGGGCTTTAGCCTGGCCATCATCCCGGGTCTCGCGATACAATATGAGTGCGATGTAAGCATGAGGGAAGGGCTGGTGGGATGGCGTGAATGTAGGAGGTTTAAGACGAGCAACGCCACGGGCTGTTTATCTTGGAGCAGAGAAGGTCGGGGGGCTGCATTCCAGGCAGGGGAGCAGCTGCTCTGTCAGCACCTGAGGAGAGGCCACGAGAGCCAAAATGGTGGCTCCGAGGGATGGCGGTGAGCTAATTAGATGAGGGTGCCCGTCGCATGTCACGAGGCAAAGGCACCCACGAGTGGAAGCAGTCAGTGAGTTTGGCCGAGGGACCGAGAGAAGTGAGGCTAAGAACTGTCTGGCCCCGAAAGAGGAGGGAGTTCCCAGGCATCTATGGGCTGGTTGGTCTATCAAAAGCTTGACTGGTGTGAGAAGTGGCCAAGGGGGTGAATTTGTGATTTCCGCCTCTCCGTGGTGGTATAGTGTGTTCTGTGAATGAAGGGGAACCAGAATTCCGTGAAGATGGGGAAGAGCCCCTTATCACGGTTGGCTGAGTTCTTTGGCCCCTCAGCCCTTGGGATCCCAACTGAACTCCCAGTCTGGGCTACAGAGCCAGAGGATGTGAACACTGGGTCCCACTGGGCCTTGGTTTTGTGCCAAATTACCCACCCCCCAGTGTTCCTTCCAGCTCCGACAGGCTTCTTTCAGGGGGAACAGCCCTGGTCCCTACTTCACTGCCTGCAGGGTCTAAACTTGTCAGCTGGGACCTCAGTCCCTGCTTCCTTCCCTCTTTGCTCCTTGGGTTTTGGTCTTTCTGAGTCACATCGATGTCCCAAAAGTCCCCTTCCTCTTCCTTTTCTCTCAGGGCATAAAAATCCACCTCAGAAGACCCCACCTCACCTTCACTTACTCGCCCCCTGTCTGAGGCTCAGTTTCCTTATTTGTAAAGTGGAGACCGTATCCATCTCTCAGGGCTGTTGAGGGAATTAACCAAGGCGCTGGGTGGGGAAATGCGTTCCCCAGTGGAAGGTGCTGGAACGTTTGTCATCTCCCCGGACCCCTCTGGGACGCCTCCTGGGGGAGATCCTGAATTCACATGTCCTGTCTTACCCACAAATCCCTCCAGCCCTCAGACAGAGGTTTCCTTCCCACCCGGGGATGCCTTGAGCGTGGGTCTGACCCTTTGTGAGATCCAGACAAATCGACTTCAAGAATGGAAGGTCCATTACAACATGGAAAAGAAGGCAGACCAATAGGCAGGGACCCCAGTGTTAGGTTTATAGCCTGAGTGGCAGGACAGACTTGAGTACAAATTTCCTTCTCCTCGTCTCCCAGCCCTCCATCGACATGCTCCGTACAGACTCTGTCCTGAGAAACGTGTCCCCTCATTGCTTTATGAGCCACTCGGTGCCACCATGTCCTAGCTGCGTGACCCCAGAGAAGTTTGCTCAGCCTCTCTGAACCCATGTTGTTCCCTGTCAGATGGGGGTAATTATAACCTCAGTGGGTTCTTTGGCAAATTAAACGATATATTCTACGTAACGTGCTTTACATGGCTCCTGGCACCAGCCAGGGCTCCATAAATGTGAGCTATTATTATTCACAATAATAACCAGTCTGAGCGCCCCAGTAACTTGGTCTCCTCACTACCTTACTTACAGAATTCAGTAATTTATTTCCTCCTGACCTTATGAGACATCTTTACCCAAGTAAATACACCCTACATTCTCTTTTCCACCATTGGGCATATACCTGGACAGGCATTCCTCTTTATTTCATTTATAGCTCTGAGTGTCCCCATTAGCTCATCTCCCCTGTGCTGTGTGGGCACCTCCTCTTGCCTGTGGTGACTCGGGCCTCCTCTCATGCCGGGGTGACTCCCGAGGGAATCTTGATGGGAGCTAATATGCTTTGACATTTTGCCCTCGTGTTGAGCACACATCTTATTTGTAGAGAAAATGTTTCTTTGTTTTGCTTTAAATGTGTGCTACTTGTGTGTGTGTGTGTGTGTGTGTGTGTGTGTGTTGTGTGATTTTATCTCTTCTGTCTCACGTGTGTTTCTTCCTGGAAGAAATTTCTTCCTACTTTTTGTCATGAATATGACTAGCACACAGAACTAAAAATATAGAAATTCCCCGTGGCCCCAGCACTGGTGTGGGCCCGGACAGGGTGGGTGCAGGCAGTGAGCTGAGGTGACACGGCAGGACGTGAGGACAGACCCAGAGGAGGTGAGTGGGATTCTACCATGGACTTGTGGAGAGAAGGCATTCCAGCGAGAGATAACTGGGGCACTCGAAGTCCTAGACAAAAAAACAAAACACAACAACAACCAAAAAACCCCAAAGGGGTAGCTGTGGGCAAGAATCGAGGAAGATGTGGACCCCCAGCGGGAGAAGGCCTTGGTGCCTTCCGTACCTTGAACCCCGAGAGAGTTGGTGTGGTACATCTCTGCAAGAGAGTTTCCACAGGCTCACAACATTCACACTGCCGCAAGGCTAAGAACAAGTTGAGATTCAGGAAGAAGGGGAAATAAAGGCAGAAAAAATCCAAGGGCAGCAGGACTGAAAGCTCGGAAGAGGGTCACCAGAAAAAGCGTCAGGCCGCAGGGGGAAGTGATCTCTCTTGAAATAGACTTTTTATCTCGTCTTTTCCCAGCGAATGTTAGCGCGTGTTTTGTAAGGCACACAAAATACGAGCATGGTGGCTGGCTGGCCAGTGCTGTAGACCCAAGATGTGTGTGTGTGTGTGTGTGTGTGTGCGCGCGCGCGCGCACGTCTGGAAGGGCACGCCCAAACACTTTTTATGGTGTGCTGCTGCTGGGTCAGTCAAAAAGTTTTGCTTTCTCCCTCGCTGTGAAGAGGAGATTTGTCGAGAGCCCAGGAGAAGGGATGTCGAGGGAGGGCTCCTTTAGGGGAGGAAGGTGGAAACACCTGTGGCTGGAAAGAATGGACTATTCCTGGGAGCAAGAGAGGTGGGGCCCCTGAAGGTGGATGGTAGGGAGTCAGGCCCCCACCCTCACCCCTACCACCACCACCCTGGGCGGGGTCTGAGCCTTGTCTGTGACCCAGGATGCCAGGACAGCCTCCACCCAGTCTCCTCCCCTTAAGGTGGAGGACGAGCTGAGAGGAGGGGGCACCCAGGCCTGTTCCATCTGTTTGTCTGGGGGTGGGGCTGGGCCTCCGCAGCTGGAAGCTCCCCCGGGGCCATCTGATGCTCAGCCAGGCTTGAGAAGCAGTGATCCACCCCTCGGAGTGCTGGAACATGTCACGAGGTCCTGCAGAGGTCTGCGGTGGACCCGGGACACAGTTCCTAACAGGTGCTCAGTAGATGTTTGCAAACCCCAGTCGAGGCGCCCGTGGCAATGAGCCCCTTGAGAAGAAAGGGCAGAGGGAATGAACGCAAGGACCCCCGCAGAGGAATTGGCTGCAGGACTCAGGACTGGTGAATTGGGGAGGGGGAAGAGGGGGGCGCAGGGGAAGATGTTGAGGCTCGCTCCGGCTGCTTCGTCTGCAGATGGGGAAAGGGGTGAGGGGGAGGGGCAGCCACCGCTTTGAACTTGCGTGGAGCCTCCCTCCCTAAGCAGAGTGGGGAAGTCCAGGGGCCGCTCAGGGCTGTTTCACCTGCACGGGCTCGGCGCCGTGGGGGGACGCGCTCCTGGGAATGTGGTGGAAATACCCACTTTGAAAGCCAGGCAGCGAGCGGCGCCCAGAGAGCCCAGGAGCCTCGGTGACCTCGTGGAGTCTCGGGCCAGCCCCCACCGCCCATGCCCTGTCACGCGCACCTGCCCTGTGGGTCCCAGCTCCCTGAGGTCTAGGGGTTCGGATCTGAGCCCGATGCGGCTGTGGCCAGAAGTCCCCAGTTGGGAGGAATTTTTATTGTTATCGTTCCTTCAAAGTTTTATGATGAAAACTGTTCATCCAGAAAACAAAAAAATACTACAAGGAACACACATATGCACACCTTCTAGTTCAACTGTTTTACATTTTGCCACCGTTGCCCCACCCATCACCCCCCCAAATGACCCCTGCCCCAAGTTTGGCATGGGTTTTTTTTTTTTTTTTTTTTTTTGCTGAACCATTTCAAAGTAATACAGTCATGATGACTCTTCACCCCTGTATTTCCAAAATGTAAGGATAAACCCCTGTGGCCATATACCATATCACACTTAACAAAATTTATCATGATTCCTGAGGATTCAGATTTCCCCAGTAATCCTCAAAATGCCTTCCTTGTGAGGATTTTCACACTAGGTTCCAATTATTTGACTGTTATGTCTCTGAAGTTTATTTTAACCTAAAGCGTCCACCCCAGCGCCCCCAACACACGTGTGCGTGCACGCACACACACACACACACACACACACACACACACTTTTCAAAAATGACATGGACTTCTGGAAAGTTCAGGCCTTAGCCCTGTGTGCCGCCCCACATTCTCGATTTGTCTGGCTGCTTCCCTATCGTGTCGTTTGGTTTGTTCCTCTATCCTTCCTGTTTCCTGACTGGGTGACAGTTACTTCTCAAAGCCTGGGGAGATTCAGGTCAAACGTCCGTCCTTGACCAGAGAACGTCCTGCAGGGGGCCCGGCTACCACACCTTGCGTCATCTCTTACCGTGCTATTGTCACACTCTGGGGGAGGTTTTTAATGATCCAGTTTTCTGGACGCCTCCCCAGAAAGTCTGATTCAGCGGGGCTGGCTTTGGATCCCACGTGTCTGTGTTTTTCAAAACCACCCCGAGCGATCTCTGCGCCACAGTCCTGCGGCCTGTATCCCTGGCTGGCGGCAGCCAGCTGGTAAATGCTCGTCCTCGGGGCCTCTGAAAGGCGGGGCGAGGGAGCAGAGGTGGGATGGTTGACGTAGGTGAAGTCCTCGAGAGCCCAGCCTTCCCCAGTGTGTGCGATCAGTGCTGTCTGGGTGTGAAGCGGGGTGGCTGGGCCTCTGGGTCCCCGTAGCGGAGGAGCGTGGGGTATCTGGGGGCAGCCCCCAGGGTCCGCTGGGAGTTCTGGCAAGACGAGGGGCGCCCCCCACACTTGTCTGTGCCCCCAGCGCCCAGCACTGGGCTTGACCTAGCATACGCGTTCGTTGAGAGAAGACACCCACCAAGCTGACAGGGGAGCCCCGGGGAGATGCCGTGAGAGGGAATCTCAGCCGAGCGATTCTGTTTTCCGTGTTCCCTCCCGGGCTTCTTCCTAAGATTCAAACAAAGGATTTCTGGACGGTAGGGCCAGCAGCTAAGAAGGCCCAGAGAACCGGTAGGGCCGTCCCCTGCCCTCAGCTCGTCCTGACGGCGGCCTGCGGGACCTGAGGAGGTGAGAAGGGCCAGGCGAGTCAGGGGGAGCGCTCGGTGTGGCCGCAGGAGCAGGGGCGCCGGGCCTCTGGTGAGGTGGACACACTGCCCACCGCGCACAAACGAGTGACGTCGTTCATCCTCTTGACAAACTCGTTTCAGTGGCGAAACAGGGAGTCAGTGGCCAGTTCAGTGGAATGTGTTTAAGCTTCCCCCCCGGGGTGGGTAGAAGAACTGGGAAATACCCAGAGGAAGCAGTTCAAACTGCACCATGAAGAGGGGGTCTTAAAATCGAACCCCAATGGATGAAAAAGAGTCCAACGCCAACAGGAGGGCCGGGTAGTATATGCGAACCCAGCAACATCCTGGCCTGGGAACCAGCGGACTCGACTTCTCAGAACGAGCAGCCCGGCCCTGTGGGGGCCTCCTTCCCCATCTTCTGTCTTCTATAATAACTTAGGGGCTGGAGGAGCTGGAAGGGGAGAATGTTCTCAGACTGAAATGAGCTAAAGATGCCCACGTGGTTTAGGAAGAGTTTACCTCGGAAATCGGATTGGTGGAGGGGGGAGACGGAAGACACAGGTGGCCGGGATCCAGGAGTCAAAGTTGTCCCAGCTGAACTCATCTGCAAGGCCCAGCTCCAAGGTGACCCCTTTGAAGATGGATTCCCCCCTCACAGCCCCTTTCCCTCAGCCTTCCCACCCCTGTGGCTTCCAGCCTGAATGAGATTTGTCACACTCCGCTGCTACCGTGGTCACCTGCGGGGATGTCTGCCCTGTACCAGGGTGGGGGCCTCCGAGGAAGACGGTGGCTGCATCTTATACGCGCCGGGCGCCCGGTACACGTGTACTGAATGGGGATCCAGCCCGGGGACCTGAGGCTTCGAGAAGGGACCGCACAGTGTAAGAGAGACAGAGTTCCGGCTAGGGTCCCGAGGCCTGAGCTGACTCCCTGTGCTGCCTCCAACCAGTGGAGGAAATCCGGGCAAGTCACACTGCCCCTCTGGGCCTCAGTTTCCCCCGAGGAAGTGGACTAATGGTGCCCAAGACCCCATCCAGCTTCGACGTTCGACGGCCTGGTACTGGGATGGAATAATTAACACGTGTGGCTGTTCACAGAATGCTTCTAAAGCCTTTCTAGGGTAACTTGGGCCTCCTCCAACTGACAAGAGACCAGCAGCGAATCTCCTCGGGCAGACACTTTTATTCAGCAGGTTTTTATGAGACACCTACCCTGTACCGGTGAGCGCCCAGAGACCCCTGGTCCCACCACGGCTTCTAGAATGCTTTGCCTCTTTCGGTTTGGAGAGACTGGACCCACTGGGAGGGAGCTGTCAAAGAGTCGCCCCAAACTGAGAGGCAGGAGTGTGGTGACCCCAAGCTAGTCATTTCGTGTCTTTGGGCCTCAGTCGCCTCATCTGGAGAGAGCGTAAAACCCTTTGTGTGTCCGAGGGCAGAGGCTGGGCCGCAGCTTCCGCCTGTGAAGGCAGGACTCTGTCGAACAAGTACGAGATGGTGTGGGCTCAGCCGTGAGTCCTGAACTGCTCAGCAAAGCAAGTGGCCCTGGGAGCGGCGTCCCCCTCTGTGGTCACCTGTAAGCATTTGTCCACCTGTGGTCTTAGTGCCTCTTGGGAGACCCTTGGAGAGTCTGAGGGGCGAGGCCCTGGGCCTGGACACCCACCTGGGCTCAGGCACTTCCGTGCCCCCCAGTGAGTCCTCCTGGGCCCATACGTGCCTGAAGGAGGGTACCCCCAGCTCACTGTCCTCTCAGGGTGCCGAGGAAGGACACAGCCCTGAGGAGACCCACGACAGGTCAGAGCTGCAGAAACTCCCTCCCTCCATTCTCCTCACCTTCTCCCCGCTCTACCCCCCAGCCTCTGTCAGGCCTCTCCCCCACCGCCCCCCCCCCCAACTTCTTCCCAGTCCTCACCCTCCTTTCCTTCTCCCCAGGTCTGACCATCCCGCTCTGAGCCCTGCCTCCCAATTTGGCTGAAGGGGACAACCCCTGTCCCCCCACCCTCCTCCTCTTTCTTTCGTCTCCACTCTGATCAACTCCACTTTCCTATGAAATTGAGAGGAAAAAAAAAAAAAAAAAACAACCCTCACGCTCACAACACAACAAAAAACAGGTTTAAACATTTTACAGGTTTCAACATTTTTCAGGCCGCCTTGTCACATCTTATCAGATCAGCCGGGAGCCGCAGGCCAGGCGCTCTGGGAGCTGCTTTGGAGAACAGAAGCTGTAACATTCCAGCTGAGGCTGGCCCGCCCTCCCCACCCCTCCCTCCCTCTTCTCCCCAGAGAAACACCCTACAGGGCTCCTGGGACTGGGACAGGACTGAGCGGATGGAGTGCAGGGCCAGCCCCTCCGCCCCTCCCTCTGACTGGGACTCAGTGTGTCCACCGCCCCCCTTCTCTTCCTCCCACAGTTGCCCAGAGCTGTGGCCCCTCTGGGCTCTCAGGTGGTCTGAGTTCACCTCCTCAGAGGGCCCCACTTGGCCCTACAAGGGGACCTCTAGCAGGTGACAGGCAGAGGGAAGCTGTCAAAGTCACTCACAGAATGTAGAAGTGACCACTTGGCCACTAAGGCCAGCAAGTCGCGTGGGAGAGTTTAGGGAGAGGAAGGAAGATATGGACGTTCTTTTCAGGCTCCCGTGGCGAGTCCCCACGGCTGCCCAATGGGATAGAATGGCTTTTTGCTTTGGTTGGGGGGGATGTGTGAGTTTATCATCCATGGCGGTGTGGACAGTTGGCCCGGAATACCCCCTCTCCCTCACATGCACCCCCAGTCTCCCATCTTCCCGTTCGTGCCACACTCATGGTGACTTTGGGCACGCAGTATAGGGTGATAGGTCCAGAAAAGGCTGCCCAAAGTCCAGAGGCACAGATTTCAGCCAAGCCAACCTGAGGGAAAGGCCGAAAACCTGTGTCCCAGGGTGAGAGGGAAGGGCTCCTCCCAGGGAGGAGAAGGGTTGGGCTGGGAGGTGCCTCCCACCTGCACAGAGAGGGGCCTCGCAGGAGGACGAGGCTGTGGGCTGCTGGCCTAGTGCGTGTTCAGAGCTCTCACCCAGGGAGGAGGATGAGGACCAGAGCAAAGGCAGGGTGTGGTGACTCGCTCTGCCCAAGTATGCTGGCCGTGCCTCCACGGGGACCTCATCAGAAAGACCGGGAAACAGAAGCCAGATGTGGGCACTTGGTGCCAGCGTTGGCTGAGCGAGGCCCAGCCAACCCGGCTCCTGTGGGGGTTTGGGCGAGCCCGCCCCATTTCGCAGCCTGCAGCGTGAGTCCGTCTGCTGTGGGGTCCCGGCCCCCCTCCCGGACGGCCCCGCGTGCCTCGAGGCACCCCTGGGGCTCCTGCCTTGGCCCGTGGCATCCAGCACCCACACCGCGTGGCTCCCTGCTCATCTCACCCTTTACCGTGTGCCTCCTGGGCGGGGGACAAGGCCTCAGGTGTCATCCAGCTGTCCTAGCCCCAGCACAGATTCCCAAATCTGAATTTCCAGTCTCTTTTTCCAGCCCTGTCTGGACACGGGTGCCTGGAGGTCTCCTCGGCCCCCCAGACGATTTATCTTTGTTCCCAAACCTGCTCCACCTCTTAAGTTCCCTTTCTCCGTTGACATCATCTCCGTCTCCCTGATCATCCTGGCTCAGAGCCTTGGTCGTGCTCTCTTCCTTCCTCTGGTTTCCATGGCCGCTCCTTCCTCTCCGCTCCTAATGCCTCTGTCCTGAGCCCCACTGCCACAGGCCCCACTAACAAGGATGGGTGATGCCCAGCCGCACAGTGGGTTCACCCGGGCCAGGGAAATCTTGCCCCTCAGAGGTCGTAACGTGCGGCCAAGTCTGAGACTCTCTTTAGCACAAATGTCACCCCAGCCTCCCTTTCCCAGCCCTGGGTCACTAGACCCCACCCTCCGGGGCCCATTTTGCAGTTAGACTTTGTCTTCTAGATTAATATTCCAAAGCCTCGTTCGGCAGCCTCCAGTGCGGCCCAGGTTGCCTGGGTTAAGCTTGGTACCCAAGGCCCCTTTCCCCTCCTGCTCCTTTGGATGGTTTCTGGGCTCCAGCTGGGGTGGGACAGCTGCGGTTCCCTCTCCCACCCCGTGCCCGGGGCTCTTTCCTGTCTCCCCCAGCTCCTCCCGGGGGGAGCCCCGGCCATGCCTTCGTGATCGCCACTGGCTAGGACCCTCTCGCCTCTGCCTTCCTGGATGCCTCGGCTCCTACCTACCGAGGGCTCTCTGGCCTGGTGGTTCCTTGGGTTGTAAGCTACAAGGGCCCCGGGACCCTCTGTCCCTTGTTCGTGGCACCCGTGGCACCTAGACTTAGTAGTTGCTGGAAGAATGCTGTGGCTTCTTCGTAACTGACATACGCCTCCTGGTCTGGGTGCTCCGTGGGTGTGGTGTAACGCAGCTGCACGCCCCCAGTACCTGGCACTCCGCCCGATTCCAAGTCATGACTCAAATGTGTGTGGAGTGAATAGGCGGGGGATGAGTTTGTTTACCAAAGGAAGGCTTTTCACCTGCTCTCCCAAGGGCAGGCACCTCCATTCACTCCGCAGGTTTACTGCCCTCGTGGGGCCCTCGTCTGGATGGCTGGGACTAAATCAAGATGGGAAGCCCGGCCGGAGGCTTGGCACCACCCCCCCCAACCCCCCACGGGCTCAGAAGCTCTGACAGTTGCTCCTTCACTGGTTCCTCTCTGGCCTCTGGGTCCCAGCTCAGTGCGTGGACCCTTTCCACCCTCCCCATCCCTTCCCTTCCTGCATCCAAACAAGGGTGCTACTTAGCCTGCTGGAGACTCGTGAGACCCATACGGCCCACTCATTCCTCCTGAGTGAATGACCTGAGGTCCAGGGAGATCTCCCAGCTTTGAGCAAAGGCCTCGCCGGGGTGTCTCTAGGCCTGCTCTGTGTGGATCATGGGAGCACGGGAGCCCCTTGGGACTCAGAAGTGACTCCCTATCCTTGGCCCGCACTGAGATGGGTGCAGGGTTGAGTTAGTGCTCAGCACCCACGGGGCCCGCACGTGCTCCAGGGAGGACCCGTGGCTGGGCAAGGAGAGACGAGCCTCGTGAATCTTGAGGTAGGTCTCTCTTGCTCTGTCACGAGCTCCCTGCTAAGTCGCCCAGTGAGTCACCGGAGGCCTCTCAACATTAGGAACAGTGGTTACCTTGCCGTGTGGTTGCAGGAGTCAGGTGCATCAGGGCTCCCCAGGCGCTGCCCCTGCCCTGCCCCACCTGCTACATGCCACTGAACTTGTCAGGCTCCCCTCGTGCCGTCTGCCAGCCCCGAAGGGCCTCCTGACCTAAATGGAAAGGTAGTAGCCTTGAGTTCCCAAACCAACACTCGGCTCTTTACTTCCTGCCCATTTTCAAACCTTTCCTTCTCCTTCTGGAAGTTTTCGTCTTGTCCCAGGCCAGGGTGGGGCCCCACTGGACCCAGGAGCGGAGAGGGCACCTGTCCCTTACTGCCCAGGGGCCAGCAGGCGGAGCACCAAGCACTGGGTTATTGTAGGATTTCCTGAAACGTGGTGGTCACTCTGGAGGAGAGAGAGAGAGACAGGTGACCGCAGAGCAAGTGGCTTCTGACTCCGTCCCCGTTCTGTCTCCTTCCTTCCCTCTCAGCACCCATGTCAGGTGCCCTGCCTGGGGCTGGCAGAGATAGTTAGGCTTGAGGACTCCAAGAAAGACACGACTAGGGCAAGCGGCAGGCGGCCCCATGGAGCTCGCCCTGAGACAGGGGGGAGCAGAAGGGGAGACGTTCCTTGGGCTGTGCCCCTCCCCATCTTCCACAGCCCCACCCATAGGTGACTGTGTGACTTGGGAAAATGACAGACCTTCTCTGGGCCTCCGTCTTCCCAGCTAGAGAAGGAAGGGATTGGACTAGACCAGCGGTTCTCAGGTTTCATCCTGCAGAGGGGCTGTTGGTGGGGGCAGAAACTATACTCATTAAGCAGTAACTTCCCTCCCGCTTGCCGGCCTCTGGTAAGCTCTACTCTCCTTTCTGTCACTAGGAATTTGCCTTCTCTAGGTTCCTCGCGTACAACATTTGTCCTTTGGTGACTCGCTCTTTTCACTTGGCATCATGTTGAGCAGCTTCATCCATGTTGTAGCAGGTGCCGGAACTTCATTCCTTTTTGTGGCCGAACAATATTCCACCTTGTGGACACGCCACATTTCGTTGTCCGTTCATCTGACCGACACTCGGGGTATCTACCTGTCGCGCTGCCGTGAGGCTGATATACACGTGCCTGTGTTCTTGCCTTCAATTCTCCTGGGCACGTAGCTAGGAGTGGCATTTCTGGATTGCGTGGTGATTCTACGTTTCGCTTTTCGAAGGACGGGCCCCTCTTTTTGATCTGTTTTATGTAGAGCGGAGTAGGGGGGAAGGCTGTCTGTGATTCCACTCGGGAAAAAAAAACAGCTAACAAATACGAAACACTGAGACTGTGACTCCTGAGGCCCCTCCCGTCTCTAAAACCCTATTATGTTGGGGGGGGGGCAAGGTAAAAACTATAAACAAGTTTGGGTGCAGCGGAGGTTGGGTGCAGGGCTCCAGCCCTAACGGAGCCTTAAAAGGAAAGCAGAGCAGGGATGGCACATCCACATCCTGTACCCCCCTGCCGCAGACAGCCCGAAGCAGGGGGGGGGTGCCCATGATGGGTGGATGGTA
>NW_026058067.1:0-76310 GCF_023721935.1 Panthera uncia | reverse complement strand
CAACACATGCTGGGTATTGATTCAACATGCCCTCCAGTGAATCAGCCGCCTTCTACTTTTTTCTAACCTCATCATTCAGAGAGCTTGGAAGCTATCAAGACTGTCTTCACTGATAAATGGCTGCAAGGCTTACACTGGGGATGAGAGCTAGGAAAGAGGACTGAATTTTTGCTCATGGAGAACATGAGGTGAAAGAAAGACTTCTCTCCGCTGTACCAAAAGGTGAGGGAGGAGGTGGTTCTTCTCAGAAAAACTGCAATATTTTAATATACTTTTCTTTCTTCTGGCCATGGAAGAACCTATATATTTACCATCTGGGATTTTCTAAGTCTCCACTTAAGTAAGTTGTCTTTATAAGAAGACTAAAATATGTAGAGAACTAGGAAGACATTTTTAAGCAGGGGGATATTTTTGGGTTTTCCATGCCTATCTAATGACCCTATTCAAAAATGAAGAGTTGATAGAAGTTTCACCAAATTTATGATTCACATTTCTATTTTATACAGAGCATTATAGGAAAAATTTTGAGACTTTTACAGTGATCTCATGTCTATTGATGAGCAAGAAGAGATGCTTGAACCTGTTTCAAAATTAATGTAGGTTAAGAGGCAGTTCACTCAATTCTGTATTTTGTGTAACTTTTTTTGGTAGCCATTGGGGGTGGGGGGAAAGAGCCAAAAACCAAACACTCAGTAATAGACACATTAACCATTGTTAAGACTCTTCATGAAGGAGAGAGAGCATTTTTCTCCTCTTGGACATAGGTTGTAAATGCCAAGAAGACATGATTATATATTCTAAAACATGTAACAGTATCATATAGATGATTTCAATAGATTAATTTCAGTTTGAATTGATGAAGAGCTGAAAAGATACAACACTCTAAGATAAGCACTTAGATTCATTATCAGTGAAGGTTGTGTTTGGATTTATTATCTTGCCCTGCGTATTAAAGACTTGTTTTTGTTCTATGTGGGTGTGTGTGTGTGATACACATGTTAGACACAAACTAGTATTATCTTACTATTTGTAGGGGGTTCTTTCCCTAAATGAGGCATTTCTTTCTTTCCCTCAGGAAAGTATAGATAGGATAATTTCATTTGTTAGATAGATAGTAATTTACTGCATACAAAGTTTTAATAGTAAGTTAAAATGATTTGAAATAAATCATTTGCCAAAACAATGCTTTTGTATCTGTGTCAGATGGTGTTTTCCAAAGATGTCTAAAGATAACTCTAGTCCTACATTATCTTCTACAATATTATTTTTATACTTTCTTACCAAGAGGTGGTTTATTTCTCTATTTTCTTATACAGTATTTGGATAAGCCCTGTGATTGCTCTGACATATGGTATACAGTGGAAGTGACACTGTGCTAGTCCTGGTATAGCCATTAACTCCATTTTATTTATCTTCTCTGCTTTTATACTATCTCCCTCTTAGAGCTGCCATGCTATGTATGTAAGCCCAAGGCAAAGTCAACATAGAAAAGCCATGTGCAGGTACTCTAGTTAGCAGCCCCAGCTGATCCCCCAGTGAAGTTGCTATCAGCCATTTGAGTGTGCCAGTGAAGTCGCTATCAGCCATTTGAGTGTGCCATCTTGGATGTCCAGCCCAAGTGAGCATTTAGATCACAGTATCCTCAGTTGATCTCTAACTACCACTGAAGGAGAGATCCCAAGGAAGAACCACCCCACTGAACCCAGCTAATCCATAGAACCATGAGACAAGGTACTTTACTTTATTGAAACCGTGGATACACATCATAGAAATGTGTATCCTAGATTTTAAGTTTCTCTAGGTAAGGAAATAAGACTATTTAGCTTTAAAAAAAAGACTATTTAGCTTTGACTCTCTAGCATTCAACAGTGTTTTGTATTTAGTAGGTATTCAACAAACATTTGTTAACTGAATAACTCTTCCCTTTAATATTACCCTCAATCCAATTCTTCTACTCATTAATATATGTCTTCAATTGCAGTGAGTTATTTTATATAGTGAATTTATAGTCCTATCCCATGATTGCCAAAGAATGTGATTCTGATGAGTTGACAAGTTCCAGCACATTTTTGTGAGGTGATTAGTAATGTTGATATTTATATAAGATTTTATTGATGTTATATACATGCACATGAGTTTATATCAGTATTTATATATAAAGCAGTCTAAATATTTAAAATTTTTTGACCCTATTGATTCAAACAGGATGGTGAAGTTCATTTTTTATAGTAACTAAATAAAGTATTTAACTAAGATTATGGGTGTGTGATTTATCTTCTTATGATAATATTCTCAAATATTTTAGATGCATTGTTAACTAACAAAATGATAATTTGTAGTATTTACTAATTCATAAAAAATGATAATAGACTGTCTTAGCATTTTCTTTCAGGTAGGTAACTATACTTTAAATCATATACAACAATAAAACATTATTGGACTGAGCATGGTTTTACATGGCAAGCATTGACTTGATAATCTCAGTGAACCTGGATGCTAATGTAAACAAGCTCCACCCCTTACTGCTTGGTGATCACACCCTAATTAGTCAACCTCTCTGCTCATTTTCTTCAAATCTCCTAGAGTTTGCAAAGTGCCTGCATTGACATGATAGATGATCAAAAAAATCCCTTTGCTTCCCTCTGTTGGTGTAGGATCAGTCCAGTTCTAGTATTTTTCCCTTTCACACAGCCTCCATGTTGGTATTCTTAATAGGTTAGGGTCAAAAAAAAAAGTGGCTACCACGAGCTTGGAGTCTTTACAATGATCTCAGTTACATCTGTCAACTTATTCTTGACTCTTTCCTTCTTTGTTTCTTCTAATTTCAGTCCTAGTTCTACTCTTGTGGCATTACTAAGTTGAATTATTCCTTCCTCCCTTCCTTCCTCTCAGAAACTGAATAAAGTGGCCAACACCAAAGTTGTAGAGCACCAAAGTGACAAAATTTCATGAAGGTCTGTGGTGAAGTGAGGGAGAGGCTCACTGCCCATTTTGTGTTATGTTCACCTAACAAAGAGATTGCTCCCAAGAATGTAAACTCTCTGCAGGTAGTTGGAACCACAGGTGGCCACGTTCCAGTAAGAGTTCCTGTGAAGTAGAGAAACCGGCTTGCAGAGTGAGAGAATAAAAAGTACTTGTAGAATCAAAAGCAGAAATGAGACCCTAACAGCTTTCCAGGCAGTTTCCAGCCTTGTGGGTCTGGCTCCATTCCTGCCCTTGGGGTTGCATAAGATATTTCTGAAACCTTACAATAAATCCCTCGTGCTTTTGTGCTTGAGGTAGTTCAAATTGGATTGTGTTGAGGACATCATAGAGTCTTGATCAGTTATTATCCCTTCCAATGCCTAAGAGATGTATAATAAATTTTAAAAGCAAATATATGAAAGGAGGATGTGATGTTTAATTTCATATGTCAATTTGAGTGGACTAAAGATGTCCAGACTGTACAACATTACTTCTGGATATGTCTGTGTGAGTGTATCTGGAAGAAATTAGTATTGGATTCAGTAGAATGAGTAGAGATCTGTCCTCACCGATGTGTGTAGGCTTTATCTAATCTACTGGGGACCTGAATAGAATGAAAAGGTGGAGGAAGGGTGAATTCTCTCTCTCTTCAAGAGCTGAGACATTCATCTTCTCCTGCCCTTGCATATTGGGGCTGCTGCTTCTTAGGCCTTCAGAGTCTTGGACTTATACCAGCTGTTCCCCATTTCTCAGACCTTTGGACTCAGACTAAATTCCACCACTGGCTCTCCTAGTTTTCTAGCTTGCAGATGGCAGATTGTGGGCCTTTCAAACTCCATAACTGCATGAGCAAATTTCTATTACAAATTCCCTTCCCTCACCCCACATCCCTGACATTTGAACAACATGGGGCCTGGAGGTCCCAACTGCCAACACAGTAAAAAATCCACATATAACTTTGCCCCAAAACTTAACTACTAATAGCTTACTATTGACTGAAAGCTTTGCTAATAACATAGGCAGTTGTGAACACATATTTTGTATATGTATTATATTCCATTTTCTTAAAGTAAGCTAGATAAAATATTAAGAAAATCCTAAGTAGACCCATGTACTACTGTGTTCAAACCTGTGTTGTTTAAAGGTCAACTGTTGTGTTTTTACATATACATCTACATATATATGTGTGTATACACAGACACATGTATATACATACACATTTGGTTATATACACATTGTATCTGTACCTATCTATATTTATATATGTACATGTTGTTATATATTATATATTCCATTGGTTCTATTTCAGGGAGAACCTTGACTGATACAGAGGATATGGGATTACTCTATGCCACTACTTTTCTTCGTAAATATCTCCAGCATTGCCCTGCATTTTTATAACTCCATTCTGTGTTTTTATTAGCTATGTACAATTTTTTTCACTTGTCCCTCCTTCACTGTTTACTTCTTTGTCACTTTCTTCTTCCCAGTTCTGTTATTTTTATAGTCCTTTTCAACATCTTTTCATTAACTTTTGTCCATGTTGCTTTTTTATTGAGCGTCTGTGTGCAATTTCTCACATTTGTCTCCTCTCACTTATTACCTTTGAAAAAATTGTAAGATCAGAGAGTGGAAAGACTTGTTCAACCACCAGGCTAGGCTGCCTTCCTTTTGCCATTTTCTACTGCAAGCAGTTCTGAAGAGTTCAGAATGCTATCCCTGGCCTAGTCTGAACAATTGGAAGGGATCTGCAGACAAGAGCTAAGGTTACGTTGTAAGCACCACAGGGACCTGTCTCCAAACACTCTATGTGCAACCCAGTCAATGAAAACATTTTAGAGTGTCCTTTCCCAAAGCTGGATACTCTACTGGGACTCTTACTTGCTGAAGTGCATAATACACAACCAGAAATCTGCAATAATTTCTCTGGTAGCAGCTTTTCTTCAGAGTTCTTCCTGTCCCCAGGCCACTCTTCATCCCTAAGGTTCTGTCCAGGGCAAATAGTTGTTTGCAGGTCAGCATTACTCTCAGTTAGGGCCTTACAGAGTTTATGCTGAGATTTCTGGGGCATTACCATCAGGAGGCAAGCAGGAGTCATGTGGTATGCGCAACTTTTGCATTTGGTCTCACTCATTTTTCTAGAAGCCCTGGTACCAAGTTCATCCCCCTTATGGATATGTCTAACTTAGGTGTCTTTGGAACTTTGACCCAGACCTAGATTCTGGAACGTTCATAGGGGCATAAATGCAAATTTAGTTCTAGGAATAGCTCAAGGGTTTGCCACTTCCCCAAAATGAACATATCTTCCTTTCCTCCCAGCTCCCCAAATAAACTTTCACCTATTTCCCAACCTCCAAATGTCAACCAAATTTCCAATTTGACAGAAAACTCAGAATCTTATATTTTGTGCCATCCCAAGTTATTTGACTACTCTTTCCTTTTTATTCCCAAGATGGAGGATGAACATTCATGGCTCAGAATGTATCCCTTGTACTTAGAATGAGCAAATGAATAGATCTCTCCATAGTCCTTACTGCACAAATCACCAACAATGTATTAATGGCATTGTTATTTGACAGCTCAGAAGAAAATCTTGCTAGAAAATAAAATTATTGTCCTTGGCAGTGGTTACTACCTTGCTGCTTCCTGTGTAAAGGCTTTGAAAGCCTTTTGTGCCATCAAGTAGCACTATTTCCCTTGGCATTGCCAAATTATTTTATTTTTTATTGATGTATAATTGACATATAATATTCTATTAGTTTGAGGTGTGCATGATAGTGATTCAAAATTTTTATGTTATGAAATGATCCCCATAAGTCTAGTTACCATCTCTCACCATATAAAGTTATTACAGTATTATTGACTATATTCCCTATGCTGTATATTTCATCCCTATGACTCTTTTACTTTGTGACTCTCAATCTCCCTCACCTATTTTGCCTGCCCTCCCAGCCCCTTCCCCTCTCTGGTAACCAACAGTTAGTTTCCTGTATCTGTAAGTCTGATTTTATTTTGTATTTTAGTTTCCATGTAAGAAATCATATGATATTTGTCTTTCTCTACGTGACTTATTTCATTTAGCATAATAACCACTAGGTTCATACATGCTGTCACAAATCACAAGATTTCATTCTTTGTATGACTAAGTAATGCTCCCTTGTATGTATGTATATACCACATTCTACTTGATCTGCTCATTTATTGATGAGCACTTGGGTTGCTTCCACGTCATTGCTATTGTAAATAATGGTGCACTGAACATAGGGGTGCATATATCTCTTTGAATTGTTGTTTTTGTTTTTGTTCAGATAAATAGAAGTGAAATTTCTGGATCTTGTGGTGGTTCTATTTTCAATTATTTTTTTTCATTTTATTTATTTTAGAGAAAGATAGATTTGGAGGAGAAGGGCAGAGAGAGAGAGAGAGAGAGAGGATCTTAAACAGGATCCATGCTCAATATGGCACCTGACGTGGGGCTCATCCTACTACTATGGGATTATGACCTGAGCCAAAACTAAGTGTCAGACACTTAACTGACTGAGCCACTCAGAAACCACTTTAATTTTTTTGAGGAACTTCTATATTGTTTTCCATAGTGGCTGCACCAATTTATATTCCCACCAATAGTGTATAAAGGTTCCCTTTTCTGTACATCTTGGTCAACACTTTTTTTTTTTTTTTTTTTTTGCAACAGCCAGTTTGATAGGTGCAATGCTGTATCTCCTGGTGGTTTTCATTTACATTTTTATGATGGTCAGTGATGTTGAGCACTTTTCATGTACCTCTTGGTCATCTATATGTCTTCTTTGAAAAAGTTTTCTGTTCATTTTTATTTTTTTTTTTTAGGGGGTCCTGGGTGACTCGGTTGGGCATCAGACTCTTGGTTTCAGCTCAGGTCATGATACCAAGGTTTGTGAGTTTAAGCCCCCGTATCTGGCTCTGCGCTGACAGTGTGGGGCTTTCTTGGGATTCTGTCTCTCTCTCCCTCTCTCTCTGCTCCTCTTCCACTCACTCTTTATCTCTCTCAAAAAAATAAACTTAAAACAATTTAAAAAAATTAAATATTAAGATGAGTGAGTTATTTCTGTATTTTGGATATTAACTCTTTATCAGGTGTATTATTTGCAAAAGTCTTCTCCTATTTAGTGGGTTGCCTTTTTGTTTTATTCATGGTGTCTTTTGCTATGCAAAATTTTTTTAATTTGATGTACTTCCATTTCTTCATTTTAGCATTGGTTGTCTTTGACTGAGGATACTTGTCCAAAAAAATACTGCTAAGACAGATGTCAAAGAGAAAGGGGGAACCTCTTACAATGTTAGTGGAATGCAAACTGGTGCAGCCACTCTGGAAAACATTATGGAGATTCCTCAAAAAGTTAAAAATAGAGATACTCTAAGATCCAGCAATTGCACTATTAGGTATTTACCCAAAGGATACAGAAATACAGATTTGACGGGGTACATGCACCTGATGTTTATAGCAGCATTATCAACAATAGCCAAACTATGGAAAGAGCCCAAATGTACATGAACTGATGAATGGATAAAGAAGATGTGGTGTAAGTACATATATATATACACACACACACACACACACACACACACACAATGGAATATTACTCAGTCATCAAAAAGAACGAAATCTTGCCATTTGCAATGATGTGGATGGAGCTAGAGGTGCTAAACCAAATAAGTCAGATGATAAATACCATATAATTTCACTCATATGTAGAATTTAAAAAACAAAACAGATGAATATAAGGGAAGGGGGACAAAGAGAGAGGGAAGCAAACCATGAGACTCAACTGTAGAGAACAAACTGAGGGTTGATGGAGGGAGGTGGGTGGGAGATAGGCTAAATGGCTGAAGGGTATTAAGGAGGGCACTTATTATGATGAGCACTGGGTGTATATGTAAGTGATGAATCACTAAATTCTCCTGAAACTAAAATAATATTATATGTTAACTAAGTAGAATTTAAATAAAAATTTGGGAGGAAAAAAAAAAGCTCTCCTCACAGAACTTACTGCCTAGGTTTTCTTCTAGGAGTGTTATGGCTTCAGGTGTTAAATTAGTAGTCTTTAATCTATTTTGGTATTATTTTTCTCTATGCTTTAAGATAGTGTCCTAATTCTTTTTTTTTTTTTTTTTTTGGCATATAGGTGTTCAGTTTTCTCAACATCATTTATTGGAGAGACTCTTTCTCCCCCATTGTATATTTTTGCTTCACTTCTCACAGATTAATTGACCCTACATGCATGGGTTTGTTTTGGGGCTCTCTAATTTGTTCCATTGATCCATGGGTCTACTTTTATGCCAATACCACACTGTTTTGATCACTATAGCTTTGTATTATAGTTTGAAATCAGGGATTGTGATATCTCCAGGTTTGTTCTTCTTCTCCAAGATTGCTTTGGATATTTGGGGTGTTGTGTGGTTCCGTACATGTTTTAAGATTATTTGTTCTAGTTTTGTGAAAATTGCCACTGATAAATTGCTTTAAAATGCATTGAATCTGTAGATTGCTTTGGTTAGGATGAATGTTTAACAATATCCTTTCAGTCCATGAACACAGAATATCTTTCCATTTATCTGTGTTGTCCTTCAACTGCTCTCATCAATGTCTTACAGTTTTTAGCATATAAGACTTTCAAGTTTGTGGTTTAATTTGTTACGAGGTTCATCTTTATTTTTTGGTAGCTCATGTTTTATTTTGTTTAAGTACAATTAACAGTTTTATATCAGTTTCATGTGTACAGCATAATGAATCAATAATTCTATACATTAGTTCTCACCACAATAAGGGTGTTGACATCTGTCACCATACAATGTTATTACAATATCATTGACTATATTCTTGATGCTGTACTTTTCATCTCTGTGATCTCCTTATTTGATAACTGGAAGTTTGCACCTCTGAAACCTCTTTATTTCACCCATCCTGCCACCTGTCTCCCCTCCTGTGACAACCAGTTTTTTTCTTTTATTTAAGACTCTGGTGTTTTTTTATTTTGTTTTGTTTGCCTCTTTCTTCTTTGTTTTGTTTCATATATTCCATGTGTGAGTGAAGCCATATGGTATTTGTCTTTCTCTGACTTATTTCATTTAGAATAATAGCTGCTAGGTTCAGCCATGTTGTTGTGAAATGTGAAGATCTCATTCTTTTTTACAGCTGAGTAATACTCTATTGTGTATATATACCACATATTCTTTATTCATCTGTGGATGAACACTTGGGTCACTTCCATATTGTGGCTATTGTAAATAAATAATGCTGCAATAAACCTAGCAGTGCATCTATCTTTTTGAATTAGTGTTGTTTCTATCTTTAGGTAAATACTCAGTAGTGGAATTATCGGATCATGTGGTATTTCCGTTTTTAATTTTTTTTTCCCATTTAAAAATTTTTGAGAAACCTCCATACTGTTTTCCATAGAGGCTTAATCAACTTACATTCTTACCAGTGGTGCATGAGAGTTCCTTTTTCTTTACTACCTTACCAAAACTTATAATTTCTTGTCTTTTGAGTTTAGTCATTAAGATAGGTGTAATGTGATATCTCTGTGATTTTGATTTGCTTTTCTTTCATGGTTAGTGATGTTAAGCATCTTTTCATGCATCTGTTGGCCATCTGGGTGCCTTCTTTAGAAAAACATCTATTCGGGTCCTCTGCCTGTTTTCTTTTGCCCTAGAGCCTACTGTGGCTTAATCCTGTGGCAGCCACCAATATTTTAAGATAAGTTGGTCTCCAGGTTTATTACTGAAACACCATGGCAATATCAGTAAATTGCCAGAGTGGATTTCCCTGCGGTCACACATTTATTTAGTCAAACAAATCGCGTTGGTTCCAGTAAGTAGCAGATGTTATCAGTTGTGGGACTTTTAATTGGATTATTTGTTTTTTTGTGTGTGTGTTGAGCTGTATTAGTTCTTTACATATTTTGGATATTAATCTCTTATTGAATATATCATCTGCACCTATCTTCTCCCATTTGGTAAGTTGCCTTTACATTTTTTCAATTGTTCACATCGTTATGCAAAACCTTTTTATTATGGTATAGTCCCAGTAGTTTATTTTTGCTTTTGTTTCCTTCGCCTGAGGAGGGATATCTAGAAAAATATTGTTATGGCCAATGTCAAAGAAGTGTTTTCTTCTAGGAGTTTTATAGTTTCCAGTTTCACATTTAGCTCTTTAGTCCATTTTGAATTTATTTTTGTGCATGGTGTAAGAAAGTGGTCCAGTTTCATTCTTTTGCATGCAGCTCTACAGTTTTTCTGGCACCATTTGTTGAAGAGCCTTTGTCCTATTGTATATTGCTGCCTCCTTTGTTGTAGATTAATTGACCACATTAAGTGTGGATTTCTTATTAAGGCTTTGTATTCTGTTCTTTGGTTCTGTGTGTCCATTAAAATTTTTTTTTTTAATTTTTTAACGTTTATTTATTTTTGAAACAGAGAGAGACAGAGCATGAACGGGGAAAGGTCAGAGAGAGAGGGAGACACGGAATCTGAAGCAGGCTCCAGGCTCTGAGCTGTCAGCACAGAGCCCGACGCGGGGCTCAAACTCACAGACCGCGAGATCATGACCTGAGCTGAAGTCAGATGCCTAACCAACTGAGCCACCCAGGCGCCCCTAAAAAAATATTTTTTAATGTTTATTTACAAGAGAGAGAGAGAGAGAGAGAGAGAGAGAGAGAGAGAGAGAGAGAGAAAGAGAGAGAAAGGCAGTGCGTGAGCAGGGGAGGGGCAGAGAGACAAAGACAGAATCTGAAGCAGGTTCCAGGCTCTGAGCCAACAGCCCAGAGCCCCACACGGGGCTTATACTCAGGAGCCGTGAGATCATGATCTAAGCCGAAGCCAGACACTTAACAGATGAGCCACCCCGGTGCCCCCTATGTGTCTCTTTTTGTGACAGTGCCATACAGTTTTGATTACTAGCTTTGCAGTATATCTTGAAATCAGGGATGGTGAGACCTCTAGATTTGTTTTTCTTCCTCAAGATTGCTTTGGCTATTCAGGATCTTTTGTGGTTTCATACACATTTCAGAATCATGTGTTCTAGTTCTGTGAAACGTGCGTTGGTATTTTGATAGTGAGTGCATTGACTCCATAGATTGCTTTAGATGGCATGCACATTTTAACAATAGTCTTCCTATCCAGGAGCATGGAATATCTTTCCATTATTTTGTGTGTCATCTTCAATATCTTTCATTGTTGTTTTATAGTTTTCAGACTACAGGTCTTTCACTTCCTTGGTTAAGTTTATTCCTAGATTTTTTATTCTTTTTGGTGGAATTGTAAATGGGATTTTCTTAATTTTTTTTTTTTTTCTGATAGCTCATTATTAGTGTATAGAAATGCAGCCAATTTCTGTTTGTCCATTTTTTTCCTGTGACTTTACTGGATTTGTTTTTTCTAATAGTTTTTTTTTTTTTTTTTTTTTTGGTGGTGTCTTTAGTGTTTCCTGTATATATTATCATGTCATCTGTAAATAGTGGTACTTTTTCTTTTTCCTTGCCAATTTTCCTTTTATTTCTTTTTCTTGATTAATTGCTATGGCTAGAATGAAAGTTCCTGATCTTAGAGGAAAAGATTTCAGCTTTTTATTATTTAGTATGATGTTAGCTATGGGTTTCTCATAAATGGCCTTCATTTTGTTGAGGTACATTACTTTTATAACAACTTTGTTGAGAGTATTTATCACAAATGAATGTTGAATTTTGAAACATTTTTTTCTGCATCTATTGAGATGGTCATAGAATTTTTATTCTTTTTGTTATTGTGGAGTATCATGTTGATTTGCAGATGTTGAACCATCCTTGCATCCCTGAGATAAATCCCACTTGATCATGGTATATGACTCTTTTAATGTATCGTTGAATTTGGTTTAGTAATATTTTGTTTGGTATTTTACATCTATGTTCATCAGGAATATTGTCCTACAGTTTTCTATTTTGTGGTGTCTTTGCCTGGTTTTGGTATCAGGATAATGCTAGTCTTGCAAAATGAGTTTGGGAGCATTTTTCCCTATTCACTTTTTTTTTGGGAATAATTTGAGAATGATAGGTACTAACACTTACTTAAATATTTGGTAGAATTCACCTGTGAAGCTGTCTGGTCCTAAAATGTTATTTTTTAGGAGTTTTATTTCTATTTTTTTTTAGAAGCAGAGAAAGCATGAGTGGGGGAGAGGGGCATGAGGTAGGAGGCAGAGAGAGAGATAAAAAGAGAGAGAGAGAGAGAGAGAGAGAGACAGAGACAGAGAATCCTAAGCAGGCTCCATACCCATTGCAGAGCCTGACATGTGGTTTGACCTCATGACCATGAGATCATGACCTAAGCTGAAATTAAGAGTCAGATTTCTCAACTGACTGAGCCATCCAGGTGCCCCAGAAGTTTTAAAAGTAGTGATTTAATTTCATTTCTTGCATGAGTTTATTCCTATTTTTTTGTGATTCATTCTTGGAAGTTTTGTAGAAATGAACCATTTGTTTCTAGATTTTCCAGTTTTCTGGTATGTAATTAATAATTGTAGTAATCTTTCATGATCCTCTGTATCAGTTGTAACTTCTTTCATTTTTATTTTATTTATTTGGGCCCTCTCTTTTTTTCTTGATGAGTCTGGCTAGAGGTTTATCAATTTTGTTTATCTTTTCAATGAACGAGCTTTTAGTTTCATTGATATTTCTATTTTTTAAATCTATATTTTATTTATTTCCACTCTGATCTTTATGACTTCCTTTTTTTAAATTTTTTTTTTTTTAAATTAATGTTTATTTATTTTGAGAGAGAGACAGAGAGCGAGTAGTGGAGGGACAGAGAGAGAGGGAGACACAGAATCCAAAGCAGGTTGTAGGCTCCACGCTCTGAGCTGTTAGCACAGAGCTCAACGTGGGGCTCAAACCCACAAACTGTGAGGTCATGGCCTGAGCAGAAGTCGAACGCTTAACCGACTGAGCCACCCAGGCGCCCCTATGATTTCCTTCCTTTTACTAACTTTGAGCTTTACTCTTTTCCTAGTTCCTTTAGGTATAAAGTTAGATAATTTGAGATTTTTCTTGATTGTTGGGTGGGCCTGTATTACTATGAACTTAGAATTGCTTTTACTACATTCCATAGATTTTGGTAAGTTGTTTCCATTTTCATTTATCTCAAGGTATCAATTTCCTCTTTGATTTCTTCACTGACACTTTGGTTGTTCAGTTACACGTTCAATATCCATGTATTTGTGTTTTTTGCCAGTTTCTATCTTGTAATTGATTTCTGGTTTCATACTGTTACGGTCAGAAAAGATTCTTGACATGATTTCAATCTTCTTGAATGCATTGAGACTTGTTTTGTGGCCTAACATGTAATCTTTTCATGGCGTGTTCCACATGCACTTGAAAAGTACCGTCTATTCTGCAGTTTGGGATGCAATGTTCTATATGTATCAGTTAAATTCATCTGGTCAAATGTGTCATTTAAGACCAATATTTCCTTACTAATTTCCTGTCTGGGTGATTTATCCATTGATGTAAGTGGGTATTAAAGTCCCCTAATATTACTATACTACTGTCAAGTTTCCATTGACATCTGTTAATATTTGCTTTATATATTTAGGTGCAAGGGCTACATTAGTGATTGAGATAATCATGTTTTAAAAATTATGTCATTTATGACAAGTGCAATTCCTACTTGATTAATTTGTGTATGGTTCGGTCTTGTGTATTCCATTTGGTAGCAGTGCTTACTTTTTTTTCTTTTTCTGTAGTTGGACTTTTCATTACTGTAATAATAATAATAAGTGTCATA
Source organism: Panthera uncia (assembly GCF_023721935.1). Taxonomy (NCBI): domain Eukaryota; kingdom Metazoa; phylum Chordata; class Mammalia; order Carnivora; family Felidae; genus Panthera; species Panthera uncia. Next base: position 62,552 of record NW_026058067.1, on the reverse strand, counting down.
GAACTGTCATCCATGATGAGCTGTCAGTTAGAAAACTTGGCCCTGTTGCTTTCTTCTTGCTGGAGTTTGGTATACTGACTGTAATATATTTTAGCTGACCAGCCTGGTGGGTTCACTTGGTTTGAACAACACTGTAACCAGGCAGGGTGCACATTCCATCTGTGTTGGATCTGTTAGTGTATTTCCTAGGCTGTGGCTGCCCCACTCTGTTTATAAATATACACACTGCTCACAAGAGAGAGGAAACACAAACTTCTGCACTCCCAGCACATACTTCATATTTTGGGTACAAAGGACTAAATATTTAGTTGATACTATTTAGTTGATGTTATTTAGTTGATAGTGTCAAACATTTGCTTATTTGGTGAAGGTAGAGTAATAAGTTCAGAGACAAATATTCTTGAAATAATAATATTGTGATATGGCTTATCCGTTTGGAAGACAGAAAGGGAATGGAAGGAGAAAAATATGGTGAGCTTAGGCAGTCAAGTAATAACGAACTGTGAACTGCTTCCTCTTTTTTTTTTTAATGTCTTAGATTCTCTGAGGCAGGGAGATAGTCCTTAAGACACATACAAAGAAACTGCTAGATTTTTTCTTGCTGTTCCCCTAAAGTATATTTGCTCAGAAAGGACCGCAGCAATCCAAGACTCTGGTATTCCAGCTGATCTCAGGCAATAGAATACTAAATGTGGCTACAAAAACAAACAAACCCCCAAAAGACAACAAAATTCCAGTAACTAACAGGATGCTTAATGTTTGTTAAAGTCACGGTTTCCTGTGTAAAACAATAAAGACCTCCTTGTTAGGTTTTTGGACAGTTCCTTAAATTTCAATTCCTGAAAAGCTGGGGGTCTGGATTTAGAGTATACAGAAAGAGAAATTTTGACTTGTAAGTATAGACTTCATTGTGATGTGGTTTATTTCTTAGTGTTCATTTAGTGTAGGCTTATGTATTAGGTTCTCAGTGGCTGTATCACAGTCATCTTATTTTGTGTTTCAGAGGATTTTTGTTGTTGTTCTGAACTACACTTAAACACTATGTATAAGGATTGAGTCTTCTATTTAAGAAATGATTATGTAGGTTTCCCTGAGTTGGAATTTGTCCCATTTAGTATTTGACTTAGTAATTGATTTCCTTTGCTTTCAGTTTGGGTTTAATTTCTTTTTCAAGTTTTTCTACCCTTCGGCATGTTTCTTGAACAAAGAACAAGTTGAGATCTTGTGATCTCTTTTTAGAACATCCAAGAAATAGGGATTTACAAGTTCCCAAAGCCAAAAAATCCTGCCCCCAAGTCCTTCCCACCAGAAGTTCCCATCCATGCTATCTTAAAAGCACCACAGGGCAGGTCCCATGTCTGCCAAGGGACCAAAACTATTACTAAAGACAGACCTTTAGGATCATACCAGTGGCCTAGTTTTACAGATTCTTACTTGAAATTGCTTAAAATTGAAAAATGAAAAGCTACAGTAAAGATGTAGTTTAGAAAACACGCAAGTTTGTGGACAGTTTTGGATTGTCAGTAATCAGAGGATTTTGCACAAACACCCCCTCACTCCCTTTCTTCCCCTCCTGTGTTCTGCAGCTCTTCCAGCAGGTGTCACTATAATCACAGAACAAACATTCCACAGCATGGTATGTAACTTTATTTTTCTAGCATAATAATTTAAAGTATTTACACACTGCACACTCACTGTTTTACACAGATACTTATCCATATACCTATGAACCACATCTAAAGGTTTCTTTGCAAAGACTCGACACACTGTGGGAATTTCCAAGCATTAACAAAGGGAAGAAAAGGACAAAAAAATGTTTTGAGTCTTTTAAAGACAGCCATGTGGAGCATCTGTGAAAACCAGTGTTTTCCCTCAAGTTTTAACCTCCCCCAGGAGACCTTTGAATAGCTACATCTTATCCATGTGGTGGGATCACCTGAAACTCTTGGTTAAGGAAGATTCCAAGAACCAAAATGTACAAGTACTATTTTCTCTAAAAGTCCTAGAAAAGAAATGGAAAATAAGCTGGCCCTTCTCTAGAGAAGCATCTGTATTTCTTAGTCATCTGTGGGGACTGTAAATGTTGTAGGAGGACACTGATTATAAAGGGAAAATAGCCAAACACACTGGCACAAATGCTAGTGAAACAGAATGCTTAGAGGCATCCTTCCCAGCTAGGATATGGCAGAGCAACCTGTTTCTTTCCCCAACTATTAGTAGAGGTGGTGATTTTGCTTTCCCTAAAGAGGACAAAGGTAATATGAACCATATACACTCTAAAGCCAGACACTGTAGAAACTTCTATTGCTTTTACCTCACTTTTATACTGTTCACACAAGAATAGTGGTTATACTCTAAATATTTTTCCTCCTTTGTTCTACTCAATTACCTAACAAAATTACTAGCTAACTATAGCTTCTGAACTGGTACATGTTCTGTAGGTGAACAGAAATAGCCACAGTTCAGAGCTCATGGTAGGTAGGCCCCCGCGTCTTTATAGAAGGGTAACAAGTTCAGTTTCACTTCTCTGGTATTGCGTCTTTTTATCAAGTAAGAAGTAGGGTGCCTTTGTGATTTTCCCAGACTTCCCAAGACTATCCTCTCCTAGATCAGAAAAAGAGCGGTTTCCCACCTCTAGATGAACCCACAGCTCCATGCTGTAATTGGATCATCAGTTCACTAAGAAATAGAATTTCACGAACCAAAATCCTCTTCTCCTGCCAGTTTGGGCCTCTGGCCGTGACCCTAATCAATGGGGCATGGCAAAAGGCAGGCCCCAGGTTTAGATACCTGGCTATCTAAAATTCAGCACAAGTTGGATCCTAATTGCTGTGGTATATAAAATTAACTTTCTTCTTGCATTTATGTAAATCTGAGTAAGGTAAGGTACAAATTATTTCGTTTCTCCTTGGAACCAAACATTTACATAGATACAATAGAAATCCACCTGCCCTAGGTAGAACTCACTTCCTCATTGTTCTTGCATTTTGTGGGTGGTGCTTTCCTTTTGCAAGGGCGTGCCAACAGGTGAAATGGAAGGAGGCATTTTACTTTATAGGAATTTTACCAAGTTACATGAGCACTCACTAGTATATTATCACTATAGATGTTACAAAGGAGCATATCTAATTAAAGAAAGAGAGACCACCTGGGAAGCAACGTTGCTCAGTGAGAAGGTCTGGGTTCACCAGAGCCCATTTTGCCACTTACTGGCTCAGGCCCTCAAAGTTTTCCTGTCATTTAACACCCTATCCTTTCCCTCATGCATACAGACACGTCAGCGCCAGCGACTGTGAAGGCCACGGTGTGGGCGGCAAGGAAGAGTGGCACACCTTGTGATGGGATCTGGGCCTCGACATGAAGAGAGAATCTAACAAGGCCTAGTCTCTGGGTTCATCAGGTGAGGTTGAGGAGGGTTTACGGGGGGTGGAGACAGGGAGCAGTGTGTCTCTGGGCATAAACAGCCAAGGAAAGAAGGCTTAGAACTTGGGCTTGCACAAATGATACAGAGAAGAGCAAGGCGTGATACGGTTTAAACAGGAACACGGGAGGAGGAAATGTCTGAGAGCTCCTGGCGTCTAGTAAAATGCCTGGTATTTATCTATGAAATTGCCATCACCAGCCCCTTCTGACCTAATAGAAACAGCAGTTTCATATGGCTCAACCTCACATTCCCTAAGTGCTCAGAACAATCCTAATTAATGAAACCTGTAGTAATACACTCCCTGCCCTTTGAAAAAGTAACAGTTGTGAAGGAGGGCGAGGGTTTCTTAGAGATGCGTGTTTCACAAGAGCCAAAGTGCCTGTCGGGGAGTTAGTTAGCTGTCCTTCCACACGGAGTGAGAGTAAGGACCTCCTCGCTCAAGGGACGCAGCTCCGCCAGCAGGAGGCCAGTGAAAGCTGCGCACCCAATGTGGCAGATCAGTAGCAAAGGGAGAAGGCAGGGACGGACAGCCAGGGACAGCCACGAGCACCGTCACTGGTCCTCTTCAGCGGGAACGCTGCGATGGCGTCTGTGTATATGTACTATACGTACTAACCAGGTACACACATAAATATTTAATATATAAAAAATAAAGTGCTTTCTAACAGGTCCCCCGGCAGGGACATTATAAAATATTTCACAAAACTGCAAAACAAAATCAATACAGTCGAAGAACACTACATCCAACATACTTGGAACAGTCACGCACATTATGTACAGTCTGGTGGGTGCCCCGGGACAAACATCCTGTCATATACATGGTATATACATATATACTCTTTTACTCAATATATTATGACAATATATATTTTAAAATTCTGTTATAGACAAAAAATAAAAAAACAAAAGACAATCCCTACAAAAACACAGTAAAGATCAAGCACGTGAGTCCCAGACTGACAGACAAATGGCCGCCTCCACGGGGTGTCCCGTGGCTACTGCTCGGGAAGATGTGCCAGCGTTCCTTCCTCGGGTGCAGCGCCCCCACGTCCTCCAAGGCACTGTGAGCAGCGGCGGTGAAGTTGGCATCCCCAGTGGTGAGCAGGTCGAAGACACAGGACTGGAAGTAGATGTCCTTCACTGGCATCTTCTCGTGGCACTGAGCATTGGCAGCCTCCAGTGTGTAGCCAGGCCAGGCCTGCGCCAATGAGGTGCGAGGCACGCTGTGCCCCAGGATGGCAGACACCTGGCCCTGCCCATCATCAATGCGCTCGCTCAGGGGGCAGCCATTCACACACAGCTGCAGGTCCTGGCTTTCCTCATAGGACATGGCCAGGTCTTCAGGCATGCGGATGGCGAGGGTCAGGTAGCGACCCAGCTGCCGCACAAATACCGTGGTCCCTATGTAGCGGGCGTGCATTTCCACGTAGCGGCCGCTCTCCCTCTCCACGATAAGCAGGCTCTTGGTGTCGCCATCCCCACCGCTGGTGCTGCCATCCACAAAGGCGGACGGCAGGTCATCTGTCACAGCTTGGTACACTTTCTGATCTGTGCACTCACGGTGAGCTTTGAAGATGATGGTTATCTGTGGGGAGGAACGCATACAAATTTAAACAGGGTGGAAGGGAAACAGAAGTGTTCTCTTCTAGGCTGGAGTTGAATGGCTGGAGACAGGATCTCCAGACTCAGGCCCAAGTGCTCCTGCGTCACAAATGAAAGGTGCCACTGTTAAGGGGGAGAAAAAGTCCTCTAGGCTTAAGTAGAAAAATTTAATGCAAATCCAGGAAATGTGCATCAAGAAAAACTTTACTTTCCTCAGACAGAACCATGTTGCTGTTCGGATACAGGTAATTTTTTCTGATAACTTGGTATCTTCTTCCCCAAACAGCTGACTGGTGGTATAGCTCTGAGAAAAAAAAGACTCCTTTCTAAGTTATGTAGAAACTTATGGGGCTTAATTAATAATATACCCACCAGAACTTTGATTTCTAAAAAGATTCCTCACTGGATCATAAATCCAGCCCCCATGGCTCATCATTACAAACATTCTTACAAACACTCAAGAGACAAAGCAGAGTTGAGGATGGGGCCATCCTGCCAAGAGCCACCAATCGTGCCTCAGCTAAGATTTCTTTAAGTCTCTTAATCAAATGTTTCACATGACTGGCTAATCCCTGGGACTGGGAAATCACTTGGCAAACACAGGTCCCGGGCACTGGCAGAGAATAAATACCCTCAACCTAGTTACAGCAAATGTTTTCCCCAAACAGCACAATGGCCCTTGAACTTCTCAGAAATTTTTTCTGGAGCCAAGTCTAAATTCTCCATATTAAGCAGACAAAATGGATAATACAAAAGCTTTCCTTTAGTAAACCCATTTTCCTTCCTTATTTAGAACAATTACAAGACACTGAACCTTCACCTCCAACACACTCAGCATGTCTGGTACACGTGGTGTAAGAAGAGGACTATCAAGAGAGACAGGGCCTTCTGGGTCACACAAGGTAGGAAAAGCTTCCTGAAGAAAAGGAAAGACAATAGCCTGCCATTTCTGTTGTCAGGACCTGAAGTAATGGCGTATTTTTCTTTCTTCTTGAAGAAGAAAACACAAACAAAAACAGGTGACCTCAGTCCAGGAGGAAGGTAGACCGGCCACACTACAAACTTCTCTGGAGAGAGGAAAACTTCCCTCTCCTGCAAGGGAGCTAATGCAAACAACAGACCCTTGTTACAAGGGCCAGAAAATGCCCTGCTTGCCCCCCTCCCCACCTCTCTTCTACATATCCTCACCACCACCCTCTAGTTTGTCTGAAATTTTTTTCCTCAATCTGGCCAGCATTTACTCACACTATTTAATTCCACATGTTCCCACTGGTGTTACTTGACTGGAATTTTCCAGCCATTTCATTTTACTTCAGCCAGTTAGTTATAAAGCCAGATCTGAACCAGCTGCACCGTAGCAACTGGTTAAACTCATATCCGTTGTTTGCAGCTGCAACTAAAAGCCAGACAATGTACTATGAAAATGCTTGGTGTTCTCCCTTCCTAATTACCCTGACCCACAATTTAATTTCACTACCGGCCTTCTCACATTTCAACACCTTCTTAACAACCCAAAGGAGGTGTACCAGAGATGACTGCAGGAAATTTGTTGTGCATCCAACCATAGGACCTTCCAGAGTGAATGGGATTCTGAGCTAGATATCTAATGGGACTATAAAATAGATTTATTTGGTGGCTCTGAAGACAGTTTGACAAGTGCCTTTTTTAACACAAGCCAGGATCCTTTGGAGGTGAAAAGATTAATTCAAGTAAATTCTGCACCTCACAGAGTTGAAAGCTAATACAGATGGCTCCAATAAGGGTGAGTAAAACTTTTCATATAATCACTGTCCTCATTTTTACCCGGAGCATTCACACACTCAAGGACTAAACCAATGATTCTACAAGAGCTAAGTAATTTGTCTTTCTAGTCTAACCAACCTCAAATTTAAGTGAAAATTATTTGCAAGAATCAAGTACCATTTTGTTCATCTTAGGAAAAACAAAGAGGAATTAGTTTTGTTGAGACAATCAGAGACCCAATTCCAGTCAAGTTCCTAAACGGGCAAGCAAGAGTCAACATTAAGAGGAGTGGAATAGTTCCACATGTCTTACCAAGCCTAGTGTTTTCTTTAAGCACACCAATTCCAACTCAGGAGTCATTTCAAACACCTCATGCAGTATTGTCCTCTGCTATGCCTGCTCCACTAACAGTAACTCCCATAACCCTAGATCAAATAACACTCAAGCTTGACTTCTGCACTAAGATCTACATTTACCAAATATCCCAGTCTTTCTAACAGATTTTTGTCCAATTTTCTAGGAGTCATTTTCTCTATGAGACAGCAAAACTGATATTTCTCTTTTGGGCAAAATAATTCTCACAGCGCAAATGTACAGAATTAGCCCTTGAATCAAAATCTTGGGACTCCTGGGTGGCTCGGTCAGTTGAACATCCGACTTTTGATTTCGGCTCAGGTCATGATCCTGGGGTTGTGGGATTGAGACCCATAATCAGTGTGGGCCCTGCTGAAGATTCATTCTCTTTCTCCTTCTGCCCCTCTCCCCAGCTCACATTCTCTTGCTCTCTAGAGGGGTTTCCTGAGTGGTTCCCTGTAGTTTATGTACTGAAGAGGTACCTAGAGATATAATCAACGTGAGTGAAGAAAACACCAGGCAACAGTTGTACGTGACTTATATTTTGTAATGTAACTTCATTCCTTATACAATTACAACTCAAGCTCTTAAAAAAGGCACTCAGCTGTAAGAAGCCAGAAATTAATTTTCAGATTCTATCTTGTTTTTAGAAAAACAAAATTTTTTTATTCTTATTTTTTAAAAATATTTTTAATGTTTATTTTTGAGAGAGACAGAGTGTGGGCAGGGAAGTGTCAGAGAGAGAGACAGGGAGACACAGAATTTGGAGCAGGCTCCAGGCTCTGAGCTATGAGCACAGAGCCTGACATGGGGCTCGAACTCATGGACTGCAAGATCATGACCTGAGCCCAAGTCGGACACTAAACTGACTGAGCCACCCAGGCGCCCAATTCTTATTCTTAAAAAAAAAACAAAAAAACAAAACAACAAAAAAAACCAAACACCTCAGAATTTTTGGACATTCCAAATGTTTTCAACTGCCAACTAGCAGCTATTAGAGGGTGAAAACAGGATATTCAAAACTGTATTCTAAAGCTCTCAAACAGAGAATTTAAAAACACCAGCTATAGTGCTTACTTTTCCCCATCCATGAACTGATCCATATGCTATAATAACTCAATTTGGCACATCTATTCTACGCCACACCATTTATTATTGATGGATGACATTTCTGTGCATTTAAAACATCAATGCCTTTTGTTAAACCTTTCCCACCAAGTCCCTCTCAACCCCTACCTCAGACAAACTACTCCAGTACTCCTCATTCATTTTTAATGTTGCACTCCCTAAGATCTTTACCACCCACAAGGTCTATTAGGAAGACAGAGATAGCAGCTACAAAACAACCTTTCTACATGTGATATACGGATTTAAGGTTTGCTGTGAAAAATCGAACTTTAGGGGCACCTGCCTCTCTTTTCCACCACGAAAAGAAAATGCATTAAAAGAAAATGAGGTAACCAACAAAGGAAAACCCAGGCCCAGCTTTGCCAAGATAGAGAAAGAGCTCCACCAGGCTCAACAGCTTTGTGAAGTGCTGTGCATAGGTTTTCAAACAGCAGAATTCCCTTAAGGCTGTACACTTAACTACTTGTGCTTATTGTATTTTGGAAGAAACAACCATCAGCGTTTAGTCAGGCTATTCAGCACTGTAAGTGCAGGACCTTACCAGAATCTTCAAATTCCAGAACTGGACTCTCAGATCAAGGGACTCCTATCTCTTGGATTAAGATGGGCCAACAAACGAAACTGAAATAGTCCCAGAAATTAGGAAAGAACACAGAGAAACACAATTTTGATAAGTACCTGGTTAAAATTCTGTTTGTGTTAAAGGAAGCTAAGATTAATTCTATTTCGCATCATCAGCTGATATGTCTGCTTCATTAGATCCTCTGGGTGCAATTATAGGTTGGAAAAAAAAAAAGGCACCTATAAGGGAGGATAAGAGAACCACTGCTCACATCCCCTCTTACCCTTACTTAGATAAACTGGCACACAGCCTCTACATTAAGTCCTCTGGTGTGAGCAAAAATAAACCACTCCAATAAGGGTACATGCTTCAAAGGAAAACATTCACAAGCTCTATCTCTAGGTCCAAAATATCTACTCTTTATTTCTCAGGGTCAATTTCCTCTCAGATCAGGAATAAAATAAGGATGTCCACTCTTGCCACAGCAATCAGACAAGAAAGATAAGTCATTCTTAATTCGTAAGGTGGAAGTAAAACTGTCACTATTTGCAGATGACAATGATACTATGTATAGAAAACCCTAAGGATCTCACGAAAAACCTATTAGAATAATTAAATCCAATAAAGCTGCAGGATACAAAATTAATATACAGAGATCCGTTGCCTTTGTATATACTACTAAGAAGCTCTCAAAATGAGAAATTAAGAAAACTATCCCATTTGTAATTGCATCAAAATTAATAAAATACCTAGGAATAAATTTAACCGAGTAAGTGACACACCTCTATTCTGAAAACTGTAAAACAATGATGAAAGAAATTGAAGACAACAAGTAAATACACAGTAAGATATACTATGCTCATGGAGTAGAAGAATACTGTTAACATGTCTATACTACCCAAAGCAATCTACAGATTAAATGGAATCTCTACCAAAATACCAACAGCATTTTACACAGAATTAGGATTAAAATCTGTATGAAATCACAAAAGACCCTGGGTAGCTAAAGCAGTCTTGAAAAAGAACAAAGTTGGAGGCATCACAATCCCTGATTTCAAACTATAACACAGAGCTGTAGTAATCAAAACAGTATGGCACTGGCACAAAAACAGACACGCAAATAAATCGAACAGAAAAAAAAGTTCAGAAAGAAACCCATGCTTATATGGACAATTAATGTATAACAAAGTGGCACAAGAACATACAATGGAAAAAACAGTCTCTCCAATAAATGGTGTTGGGAAGAGCGGACCACTTTTTACACCATAAAAATAAAATCAAAATAGATTGAAGACCTACATGTGAGCCTGGAAACCATTAAAGCTCCTAGAAGAAAACATAGACCACAATCTCTTGAATGTTGGCCTTAGCAACATTTTTCTCCGTAGGTCTTCTTGGGCAAGGGAAACAAAACCAAAATAAACTATTGGGACTCCATCGAACTAAAAAGGTTTTCCACAGTGAAGGAAACCAACAAAATGAAAAGGCAATCTACTGTAAGGGAAAAGATATTTGCAAACGGTGTTTCTAGTAAGAGAATAATTTTCAAAAACATATAAAGAACTTATAGAAGTCAATACCAAAAACAAAATCCTATTAAAAAATGGGCAGACGACCTGAATACGCATTTTTCCAAAGACGACGTACAGATGGCCAACTGACACATAACAAGATGCTCAACATCACTAATCATCAGGCAAATGCAAATGAAAACCACAATCAGAGATTACCTTACACCAGGTAGAATGGCTAGTATCACAAAGACAGAGCTAACAAGTATTAGTGAGTAGGAGAGAAAAGGGTGGGAACGTAAACTGGTGGAGCCAGGTGCCACAGCCACTGTGGAAAAACGGTATAAAGGTTCCTCAAAAAATTAAAAATAAAAGATTATACCATCTGGTAATTCCACTGCTGGGTATTTACTCCAGAAAAATGGAAACTAATTTAAAGAGATACATGCACCCCTCTGTTTACTGCAGCATTGTTTACAATAAACAAGATTTGGAAGTGACCCAAGTGTCTACTGAAAGTAGAATGGATAAAGAGGGTGTTACCCTAAGTCAGATAAGTCAGAGAAAGAAACACTGGATAACTTCACTTATACCTGTAATATAAGAAACAAACAGACTCAAAATACAAAGAACAAACTGGTGGTTGCTGGGGGCGGGGTGGTGGTAGCAGTGGAAGGATGGGTGAAATATAAAGGAGATTAAGAGGTATAAACTTCCAGTTATAAAATAAGTAACTCATGGAGATGAAAAGTACAACAAAGAGATTACAGTCAATAAGGATGTAATAACGTCGTACAGTTACAGATAGTGACTATACTTATCGTGGTGAGCACTGTATAATGTATAGAGTTGTCAAATCACTATGTTGTATACCTGAAAGCAATATGACATTGTATGTGAAGTATACTTGAATTAAAAAAGACACAGTAGAGTATTGTATACAGTATTTAGAGGAAACTGTTGAGATGGTCAGTAACTGATATGTAATTCTAAAATGACGACTTAACCTATACATCAAGTATCTACATACAAGAAAGCTGAACCTAAGACCTACAAAAGTGTATTTTTTTAGGTACTAGCAGAAAGACAGTATACATGTGTAAGAGGAGGGTGGCGGACTCCTCTTTTAGGGCTGGAATGAGGCCTCTTACCTTCAAAAGAGGTATCAAAATAGGTTTCTCTACCCTCGGAATCTCTTTCCACAGAGCTCTGTTCTAGGCGCACTTCCAGGATTCCAGAGAAATGGAATGGATCAGACTTATTTATTCTTCAGTGTTGCCCCAGGTAATACATGCAGGAACAAGGGCTGCCTTGGCTGCTGGAGGGGTTCTTGGCAGCGGATGGAGAAAGAAGAAACCAAACCAGAGGCGAAGGACACCCACAGCTGAGGCTGCTAGGGTGGTCCAGGGGAGAAGCGTTAATCTCAGTGGCTGGAAAGAATACGCAAGAGTGAAAGGGAAGCAGGCCCAGGGATGACACATAAGAGGCACAAAAATGTAGACTTCCAAAGAGTAACTTCTGTGTACTTAAAACAAGGAAGGCTCTAAGTATAAATAGGCTCCTAGACAGTGAAATAGGCCAGCTTCCTGGTACAGAGCAGAGCAAGGCTAGGCTGGGCATGAGGAGGGAGGGCATCTAGTCCTCAAGTCTTAGCCACTCAGAGGACTCAACATGGCACTTGTTGGTTGCTGTATTCAGATTTTGCATTATGATGAGGCCACCAAGTGTAAGAAGTCATGTTTCTAGATGTGAAGTTAAGCATGTGTGGACAGTGTTACAGGCCTCCACTGCCACTGTGCTTCAGACCAGAGGCCAGAAGTATTCTGAAAGGTGAGAGCCAGGGCTGGAGGTGTAACTCTAGGGGCAGGAATCTGCCCTAGCAGGTCTTGCCTTTGGGGATTGCCCTCCAAAGAGGCGGAGGGGGCAGTGCCATAGATCCTGAGGCCCTAGAGCAGAACCTCTGGCCAATGCCCTAGGCCTTGGTTCAGCAGAGTTATTGCCCAAACCTATGGGGATTAGGAAATCACAGCTTCCGATCATTTTTTACTTCTGAGAAATGATTTGAAAACTAAAAGGGTCTGAAGGTCTTTATAATACACTCACTCTCTACCACTTCTAGGTTCAATTTCAAGTTCCCAGGGCTATTAAAAAAAAGAAAGAAAAAGCCCATTCACGAAAGAGGTGGCTGGAGGTGATGACCATGTATTTCAAGAAGTCAGTTAACTGAAATGCTACAAGCAATAGCCTTGGTCTTCATGTGCGTGAGGCAGGAGAGAGGAAGTCAGCAACACCACTGAGCGCAAACTTGGACACGTGGGCACACTTGAACGTACCTTTAGGTATAAAGATTAAACCCTGACCCCTCATTTCAGGAGGAAATGCAGAGCTGAGGAGCATTTAGTGTTTAAATGCCATCATTATCAATCTACCGTAGCACACATGCAACGTTCTAACACTCACAGAACCCCACCAGAATTAGCCATTCTTTTAGCTTCAACTCTTAAAATAACCGGCTCACTAGGACACAAAGAACTCGTCTTGCCAGAGACCCAGTTTCACCAAAAGCTCTTTCTACAATCAACAGCACTGTGTTTTCACTGGAAGCCTGTCCAGTTCAGTTCTGTACCTCAGATGTGTGCTGCTATGCTTGTTAGTTATCGCTTAAGTTGAGCATTTTACAAAGTCCTGAAGTTACCCCACCCAGGAGAACACAAAATTCAAAACAGTGGAAGAGCAAGTTCTACTGCAGTCAAAACAAATAAAGACAAGATGGGTAAGGTAGATTTTTCATTGTTCGGCACTGTAGAGTAACTCTTTTTATGTGCCACATTCCACATAGGCAGAAACTGTTTGGGTAGCATTAATTGAAGCCAACAAAAAAGTACCAACCATCCGGTGTTTCCTTCTCACCCCTTCCTCTCAAAATGTTGACCCAAAGAAAATTTAACAGGGCAGCTAGAAATGTGACAGTAAAAGAAGTTCTGTCAGTTGTGTATCAGACTTGGCCTCTCGTTTAAGTTGTGGAGGATCGTGGATCTGTTTGAAAGGAGCAGAGGCCCATAAGCAGTGCAGGGAGTCCTGCCCAGCTAGCACAGGACTTGTGTTCATCTCATTTACAAATGGAGGATATTTTGAAGGTCTGCTCCTCCTAAACCACAGCTGGGACAGAGGGAGGGGCACAGAGAAGGATGACTCAAAATACAGGGCTTAATAGATATGCAGGTACAAACTTTATACAATTTTAGATGGTTTCTACTAACATCTTCTAAGTCTCTTCATTCTACAGAACAGAGATGGTAAAAGATTAGGACCCAGAGGATTTTAATGCACAGAACAATAGGATGATGTAGCTTGTATGGCAAGAATGGCATAAAGAACCACCAAGGCAGGCCCATTCATCTTACAGAATGATCTTTTACACTAAAAGATAAACCATACAGCTAATAATTTCTTCTCCTTCTTCTTTTCCCCCTTACATATATTTGGAAATCCGTTTCCCTCCAAGAAATTCGCTGAACCCGTATGAAGCAAAGTTGAGTAGCTCCTGGGCCTAAGACCTTATAATCCAGTACAAACAGGAGCTAGGCAGGAAACAGAAAAGGACAAAGGAAGAACACAACCACCTGGAATTATAGCTGACTTCTCTTCTAAAAACTATTTACGGTTTTCATCTTCTTAAAAAAAAAAAAAAAGTTTATTTTGAGATGGAGAGCAAGACAGGGGCAGAGAGAAAGAGAGAGGGAGGGAGGGAGGGAGGGGATCCCAAGCAGGCTCCACACTATCAGCGCAGAGCCCGATGCAGGGCTTGAATTCATGAACCGTGAGATCATGACCTGAGCCCAAATCAAGAATAAGACATCTAACTGACAGCCAGGCACCCTGTTTATTGTTTCAATCTTGTTTCTACAAGTAGTAAATAAAGTCAGGGAGGAGAAGGTTATCTAAGATATGCTTTCATGGGTTTTAAAGAGGAGATGGGACCCAGAAAAATGAATTTAAGAATTGGTGACTCTGATGTCAAATTCTGGAAAGTTATTAAAAAAACTCTGGAAAGTTATTTTGGTTATTAAAGACCAACAACCTTCAAAAGTGGCAGCCAGGGTTCTAGATCCTTCTAGGGTATAAGGGAATAAGGAAATGCAGGTTCAAGAGAGGGGCCACGTTGACCATAGTGGGTGGAAAGGGAGACTGTGCCAAATACCAGGAGTAGAACCGGTGACCTGTGACAGTGACCAGGGGAAGGGGTATGCCCTGGGTACAGCGAGCAGCCCACCTCTCTGGCCCTTCTTGACACCTGTGACAACTTGCTAAGTAGGAACATCTGCAACCAGCTTATGAATGTGGGCCACTGATGTTCTAGAAAGAAACCCTGAGTGGCTAGTTCTACACACAAGCCCCACAATTCTCCACCAACGGCTGATGTGCTATGTGCTTACACCCAGACAGAGACTGATACCACTTCTGCATCTCCCTCACCACCCCATGGTAGGCCCCGTAAAGCTCGGTGGTTCAAATGCAGCGCCAAGTTAATCATACACTTTAGGAGAGAAATGATTACACTGAGCAGGGAGCTACAACTGCAAACTTCTTTCCCATCTGTTCCCCAATATGCTTCAATCACTCTTACTCCCCCCCCCCCACCCCCAGCATTTCTGCAAATGCTAGGACAAGGAGCAATCTTAAAGAGATGGCAAGAATTACCTGCATAAAAGATAATCACAACAAAATAAAGAGCAATTTCAGCCTTTAAAAGTTAGTCACCTGCAAGGAAGTTTCTGATCTCTGGAAGCAAAGGCTTCTATATTCTCAAAGAAAATGCCACTGTCCCCTCTAATAATGCAGCCAGCATGCAAGAACAGTGTCCATATATTCAAAATACAATCCTGCCTATGGGAGTATGAGGCATCTTTCTTAGTCAATAAAAATAAGAATGATCATTATTGTTTAGCTCAGACTATCTCTGTAAAGATACTAAAAACATAATGGGGTGGGGTCGGGGGCAAAAACTTGGCTACAAAGATGTACTAGGCCTGGGTTCAAAAGAGGACAGTCTTCCTGACCTTGATCCAGAGATATGTTTAACATGACAGTTGAAAGCCTTTGAAATGCAGGCACATCTCGCTTTGATTTTGTAACCAACAGAAAATGATCCAGAACACTGGTTTACGTGCCCACGTACTGCTGTGCAACAACAGCTACATGTGAATGGGCGTCAGAGAGGAGGAGAGGACCCAAACCATGTTCTAGGGCCCCACAAGCAAGTATGTTTTACCTCAATGATGCACCTTGGGTTATAGTTTGAAGGAGACAGAAAGCAAGAATGAACCCAACAATCTAAGTCTTCCTATATCTTTAGTATCATCAACCAGTGGAAGTTTTTAGGAATTTCCCAGAAAGTAGCTGGAATTTGAGAATTAGGGATAATTATGGACTTTAATAAATAAGTAGCTGCTGGGCATGGCCTCTTCCTCTCATGCTTTGGATAGGCTCTAAGTACTACTGCCAACAGGATTACCAGGAGCTGGAAGCCCACGGAACGTACAAGGCACCTCAGGGTGCTCACCCACCTGGCCAACAGTCACCTGGCTTGGCCAAGACGAAGAACATACCTCTTTCCCAAATGCAAACACCTTAAGGTAAACTGCCTTCTCTCACTAAAGGAGGAAGCATGGAAAATTCTGTAGCAGTCTATAAAGGCACTTGCCGTCATCCCCAATCTCCCCTCCTACTTACAATTTTGTTTTATTGAGACTGAAGGACAGGATGACAAAGCCAGAGTGATGCACAAAGACAAGATTACATTAAAATAAATTGAAAAATAGAGCTAAGGTATCCAAAGTACTTGTAAGAAATCATTTAAAAAAGTATTCCCATTGTTTAGGCTACTAGGAATACATTTGTAAAGTAAAGAATCTTTTCATCAAATTTACTCCAAAATTGCCTTCTGTAACCATGGCACAAAGCCTAAGTCCACTTAAACAGAGATACACAGATACACAGAGTGAAGTGAACAGGAGATGAAGGAGCTGGCAAAGAGAATGGGCAAGAGATGGTACTGAACAGAATTCTCTCCAGATGATCCGGCGTATTTGTCTGAGGCCCAGGAGAGCTATGCACATGTGTCCTTTTTGGAGCCTAAATAGTGTGGCCGCCTCTTCCCCCAAAACAAAAACTGCTTCCCCCCCCCCCTCCCTATTTAGCCAATTCTGCCAGTTCTAAGCCTGTCCCTCTCATCTCTCTTCTCCAGGGCCTGCAGGCCTGAAGCCGCCTCTCAGAGCCAAAGGTGGGAAAGACAGCTCTGAGCTGGTGTGGATCTCAGCCAAGGCATGCAGCTGTGCCAGAAACCCCTCAAGCCCCTGGGTGGGGATAAAAAGCTAGCCCTGGCCTCCCCTTTAGCGACACACACACCTACCTGGCAAGGTAGCGACCGCACAAGACTCCTCTGAAGAGAGGGAGACGGGCTGGTGGAGGGCCTAACAAGAGTGGCCTGGAGGAGGCATATCTGTGCCCATCATGATCAACTGGAAAACCACGCTAAGTTTCCCAGGGAAGGAGGACAGAAAGTAGATGACGGTGGATGAGGCCACATTGTTGAGTACTGCAAGTCTAGCTGCCCTAAACTCAATGCTTGCTATGTGGACAAAGAAAAAGGCTTAGCTAATAAATGACCCCTTGAATAGAGATGACTTCACTTTCATTGCGTTTAGATTTTTTCCCCCTACATTTTGTCTTTCTGTGAGGATGGAAAGGTACTAAGGGGCAGGTAGAGATCACAAAGATGACTACCAGATGGCTTGCTCAAGAAGCCAGGTTCCCAGGACTGAGGAAATTATCTCTAGGCCCTCACTGAGCATAACACTGGGGTCAGTGCTTCAGTTCATAGCTGAAGACAGTGAAATGAATGAGTGCTTACATACAACAATTTCAGCAGCACAGTTGGCTAGCCTCTACCATAGCATTGGTCAGCGGTTAAATCTAGTGACACTGTGCACATACGTCATTAAAAATGCTTGACCCCAAGGATGATACAGTAACTCCAATGTGCAGTGCTAAGTTATTAAGGAGCTGGTCTATGTACCTCTTTGAGGTCTCAGTAAAGCTGAGACTCATGCAAAAAAATCTTCTGAAAGATTTTTTAAGAAAGTATTACAGTAGACATCAGGAAAAAAAAAACAATCAGATCTTTTTTGGAACTTATTTCCTACGTTCTTTTTGCTTCAGAGCATTTTTATTTTTATTACCATCATTTTTTCGTTGCTTAAAAATTTTTAAAGGTTTTATTTTGGCCCTGGGTAGGTAAAAGGAAATTGTGCTGCAAAATTTTAGTCCCTTCGTTGTGTTTCACCAGCACAGATCATATCAGTATTGAGACAGATCTTCAGCAGTAACCTTCCAGATATTTTGGGGGGCTTTGCAGAGAGTTGAAAAAAGTAGAAGGGAAACAAAACAAAACAACACAACAAAACTACCAGAGGTTGCAAAGCCATGGAGTCATCTGCTGCTGAAAAGCATGGTCACCAGATGTGGGGAACTACTTTCCAGCAGTGCACGTAAAGACCACATGTTCTCATTGCCTGCTTGAATTTAAGTCAGAGGATGGTTTTTCT
Source organism: Panthera uncia (assembly GCF_023721935.1). Classification (NCBI taxonomy): domain Eukaryota; kingdom Metazoa; phylum Chordata; class Mammalia; order Carnivora; family Felidae; genus Panthera; species Panthera uncia. The sequence goes on along the minus strand of NW_026058067.1, from coordinate 44,621 downwards.
CCTACATCCTTTTTGGAATGGGTGAAACTTCTGATCATTACAAAACTGAGGGAGAAAGCAAAGTTGTACTTTTTATTTATTTGCTAAAAACTATGACAGATTCAATCACAACTGAAATGGAATGACCTAAAATACTTCAGTGTCAATTGTTCCATTTATGTAATATTAATACTCATAACAAAATTCATTGTCCCCAAATATTTCACCACAATCAGTAAAAAGTATAGAATTTTGAAAGGCTAAGTAACAAGTAGACGTGACACGTGATTGGATGGAAGGCATGGAAAATTAAATTTAGGGCTTGTGAAAAGAACCAATATTTTCTTGTGCACAAAGCACTTACTAATCTCAAAGGTATTGTGAAGGCCCTCTAAACCCTCAATTATCTACACGATCAATGATGACTCTCTCCATTCCCAGTGGAAGTGCCTTCTTGAATCTTCAGCCTCATATTTTCCCAAAGACTATCCCCAGGTTTTATGCACTATGACTCTGCAGCAATGATGGATTTTTGGCCATGATTTGTGTTATAAGTTCATAATTGTGTACCTGTCTACCATAACTTACAGCATTTTAATATATAGACAAGAAAAATTATTTGCATGCTTATAAAAACCAGAGGAGGTAAAGTTTACTTGCAGGATTTGGAAAGGCAAACCTGGGCTTTTATTGGGAGTTAAAGCATAAACATTTTTGAGTCCACCTAAAATGTTTGGACTAATGTAACAGACTTCTTTGTTCAGAGCAATGACTTCTAATCTTAGATTTGTGACACCCCTGGGTGTCTCCAGCTATCTCTGGAGGGGTTGTAAAATTACCTCCACAAAATGCCAAGTAAAATCATTTAAATTCACTTAAATATACGCCACACGTGTTTAGAGGCAAGGGAGGGTGTCCTGGAATCAAAAGAGCCGTCATAACTATTACAAAAGCTTGATCCTTGTCAACTATCTTTCAGTCCAAACCAACTGACGAACAGATAAAGGAAAATGAACAAGATGAGATAGCCTGTATGTGTGATTCTGTAGTTGGGAGAGACAGGGAAGGAGCTGGTTATTTGGGACAGTCTTTTTTTCTGGAAAACCTTTTTTGACCTCTGTATTTACTTACTAATGCCTGAATTAGCACTGACTGCCAACTGGGAATCCAGTTCATAGCCCTTTACCTAGTTGCACTGACAGTGGTGCCTTAAAGTTGGTTCAGATGATCTCCATTTGGCATTAGCTTAACGCAAGTACACACGCACACACGCACGCGCGCGCACGCGCGCACACACACACACACACACACACAAACACAGACAAGGGCAGCTATGCAGGGTAAGCTTAACTTAATTTTGTCAGTTTTCCCCTCAGCTTAATTAAAATGTTATCCTGAGATTACGACAGGGATTATACATCACTGCTCCACAATAGCCAATTCTAAAATTCCTTGGTCACGGCAACATTAACAACTAAAACACAATTGTGGCTTTGCCACTGGGAAGCTGGCTTATAGCCATTACATTTTACTATAGCTTCCGAATTTCCAATAAAATATGTTTCCTGATGGGTTATTGCCCCAGGTTTGATAGCTTTCTTTACTTGGAACACCCACTTTGGTCATCTGATAAATAGGAACATGGATTTCTTCAACAAGAGTCACACTCAAAAGACTTCACAGAAAAAAAAAAGTATACATTTTCCCATTAAACAGGCCTGCCTTTTCTATAGAGAACTCAACTTCGGTGTTTTTTGTTTTTGTTTTGTTTTTTGCATATCACTGCTTAGTTGTACTAAGACCCACATTTTACATAAGCCTAGAATTCCAGAGAAATTCTTTACTAAATGATTTTCATTTAATCTTTCATTCACCCTGTTAATTGCATGCCAAGAACAAGAAAACGTTCCTTTTAAACTGTCTTTTGTATCATACTTCAAAAATTGTCTGAAGAATCAAACATCTGCAAGTTATAAGAAAGAAAAAAGTATACTTGCCTTATTTGTAGCAGTAGCACTGGATCCAGGGACCACGGGCACATTTGTCACTTGAACTGAAAGATAATTATTATCTATGAGTGGCCAGGCTCCTTCCACTTTGCATGTCTGAAAGTGATCCTTGAAAGTTCTAAGGTGAGGATCTCCGAACAAGCCACAAAAAAGGTAACTGGGAGGGTTCAGGTCCCCTCCCCTGTGTTCTCTGGCTCCTGCATGGCTGTGATAGTTACAAGGGTCATGGGTCACTTCGGGGTTGGTAGAAGATGTGGGTCCATCCTTAGAACAGTTCCTCTGGCTCATGAGGTCACTGATACCCAACACAGCAGAATGGTACACCAGGTTACCACGGCAGGCTTTTGAAGTTCGCTGGGTGCAGCCAGCATAGGCACGCAGGGCCTTGCAAAACTCAGAGTCAAAGCCGTCAATGGCAGAGTTCAGGTGTGAAGTGAGGGACACAAAGTCCGTGGTACATTTCTGGATTCGACACTGGGCTGGCTGTTGGCAGTCACCTATGAGAAAAAAGATAACACCAAACGTTTTTTAAACGCTTCACAACTTCCTGAGCTACATGAGAAAATGACACTGTCCTTTGGGAACAGTTTGTTCTATTCCATACACTCCTATTTTAAGAAAGCCTTCAGAACTAGGGTTGCATTGTGCTTCTTTTTCCCTCACAAATTAAGCCACCGGGAGAAAAACTGCACGCAATCAGTTACCTTAAAACTTTAAATCATGAACCACTATTAGGGAACATGAGTCTGAGCCCAGTATTCTCATGTTAAAATTAAACGGAGTATTTGATCACTTTGCTATTGTTTATAGATTTTGAGAAAGATTCCTCTGCTCTAAGGCCAAGTTAAAGATGTGAACTTTGTTTTGATTTTGCTAAGTGTATAACTCATTCGCTTTGGAAAGCACAAAACCATGATTAAGGTTCCACACATTAGGTAGGGATCCCTAAATTTATAGCATTAGTTAAAACACCTTTACTTGATTCTAGTACAGCTATAGGGTAAGAATATCAAGAGAAAATCCAGGTACTAAGTTATTCTGCATTTCCTTAAGGATGTTTATTGACAAACTGTATATAAACCTACAATCCCCTGGATGCTACAAAGTGTAAATGTTCTCTTAAAAAAAATAAAGTCAAGGGGCACCAGAGTGACTCAGTCAGTTGAGCATTCGACTTTGGCTCAGGTCATGATCTCACGGTCAGGGAGTTCTAGCCCCTGAGTTCGAGCCCTGCATCGGGCTCTGTGCTGACAGCTCAGAGCCTGGAGCCTGCTTTGGATTCTGTGTCTCCCTTTCTTCTCTGCTCCTCCCCCACTTGTGCTGTCTCTGTCTCTCAAAAATGAATAAATGTTAAAATAAATAAATAAATAAATAAATAAATAAAGTTGATCGTTTAACCAAGCTGCAGATTTACTTCTCCCTTAACACCCGTCACCATTGGATCCCAGATCCCAAGCAGCTCATCAGGAAGGGTACACTGAATCAAAAAGGACACCACACTGAAATCATGCTGCACAGGCAGATGACTGCACCAAGTGTGTTTTATCAGAACCAAGGAAACATAGCACACAGAATTCTTAGAACATACATAAATGACTTTTTTCCTTAGGTCGACAGTTCCAATATACCTAATGACTTAGGCAAAGTTAAAATGAAGTAATGAAAAACCACCTACTACTACCCTACTATTTGACAGTTTTCAAATGATGTTTTGCCACTAGCTTCTCATATAAAAAAATAAAAACCTCTCAAAGCATAAAAAGATGTAAGAATTGCCAATACTAGGTCAGTTGTATGTGCCAAACAGTTTAATATTCTGGTCCTTAAAGTGGGAACTCTAGAATTACTGAAAAGGAAAGTACTTTTCTTAAATCATCCACCTCAAGTTTTATGGAAACTAACTAAGACATATTTTGTGTTACTTCCACATTCTTTTTAGGTCATTGCACTGGAGGAAGTTTCAATCCTTTCAAGTCTTAGGTACCTCAGCTGAGAAATGAGGAGACTGTTCTAAAAAGAACTTCATGATCTTTTACAGGCATAAAATATTTTACAATTCCTATTCTAGATGTGGGGGGGAAAAAGAGTATCATTAAGTATATAATTATTTTAAGACGTGGACACAAACTTCAGGATACTATCAAGATTTAGGACTTCATCTGATGAAGACTTAAAACTAACCCTAGTAACGTTCCAGAAAGATACTTTAATCTTTTCAGTATTAAAGTACTTTTAAGCCTGAATGAAACAGCCTGTAATCTGTTTCTAGCTTGAATTCAGCAGAAAAGACTGCAAGATGACAACCTCTCAAGCCACCTCCCCACCATTTTTAAATTTCAAAGACCAAGAAGAGAAAAATGTAGTCTAGATAGGGCATTTACTTTAACCTGAATTAAAAAAAAAACAACAACAGTATTTTAATATTTTGGAGCTATGGACTTACAGCTATCACTAAATCACACTCAAAAAAAAAAAAAAAAAACCCACAAGCACACCTTCATGTGTTTGGCATATTTCATGTTTACTCATTCCAGAGTTGGTAAAAAGCAGCTCCTGTATTTATACATTTCCTCTCTCCAAAGTAGATCAAGTCAAGTCATTTTCAACTGTTTTTACTCAAAAAAACCCAATCAACTCAAAAGCATTAAAGCGATTTTACAGTTAGGAAATTCAGGACAAAGGGAAACTACAGGCCTTGTCCTGGCTGGATCACAAATGGGTAGAGCAAAGCCCAGGGCGCAATGCCTTTCCTCAAATCCCGTTTTCGTTCCTCATATCACATCTCCTCCACATTCCTGAGTCTCACACAACAGTAGCTGATGGCTTAAAGACTTGAGCAACTACTGTATCAATTATGTTTTTCTTTTTAAATCAGAGTCATAGCAAGCAGAAAGCAAGGAAATGAAAACTGGGCCAAGATCACTCAATAATGAAGAGCTCCTGGACTACAATTTAAATGACAGCACAAGAACTTTCCGCTAAACTTCCAGTGCCTATTTGTTCTTTTTATGGTCTATAAAATCTATCCGAGCATACACTTACTTATAATTATTTCAAATAGTCATAAAATATTCCAAAGTAAGAGCATGAAATGCAAATGCAACTGTTCAGAAAATAATTTAGATTCCCACCTCCTTTTTCCTTCCTCCCCCAGGCCGCCCACCCCCCCACTCCTTCCCTTTTTTATAGCAGGCAGGTGCTGATTCTTTTGAGAAATGACACATAAAACAGAACTCCTTGGGTTCTTTTGTTTGGGATGAGGTTTCTAACAGCCTTTCAAATAGAGATGATGGGAAAGAGGAGGGCTAACTAGAGAGTGCATCTGGGTCAGCAGTTTCAGCCCCACTGCAGGCTCCCGTATAATGACTAATTTGCAGCATACACCCAGAAATATCCAGGCTTCATGAATTTATAATGACAGTGCACACTTTGCCTGTTATAGGAGGTAAAGTAAGCTTCCTGTCAAAATGCCAAGAAAATGCAGAGCAGAAACAATCTCAAGGATGTAGCCAACAAGGCCATGAAGTGTATGAGTAAGCAAGTAACTCCCATATTGGATCTCCATTCAGGAATTGTAGAGATTTGCTTACAGTGGGGGATGGGGGGGGGGAGGTAGGGAGCAAAGTATAAAAGTTCTTTTTTCATTTCCTAAGGGCAGAAATCAAAACCTGCAGTTACAGATCTCTTCATTTTTGGAGCCAGGTCATCTATGATTGGTGTGGTACTATTTTCATTCCAGTTAATGAAAGTGCTAAAGGATTTGTGGGTCTAGAGCTCTGGTTAATGATTCAAAGACTTCACCATTCAAGACCCATTTCCTTGATGCCAGGACTGCACGTGTGAACTTGCCACACAATCACCAGTTTATAATAAAAGAAATAAGATATGCTGAAGCTGAATTAAGTAAAATGCAGGGACATATGGGGTGCTGTGGCAAATTATATGGATCCAGGCATAAAACATATGGTAGCCCATCTGCAAAGAGCACTCGGCTAGGCTCCCTTCTCTGAGAAACAATCCTTGTATGATCAAGAGAAAAATGCTTCAAAGCTATCTTTCAAAAGGAGCCCTTTCTTCCATAACCAAATTAATCACCCAACCCCAACAAGTTGTCCATAGATATCACTCACCACAGAAACTCTAGGTAGAATATAGCAGTGACTTTAAGTGAGGGCACATTAAGATACTGAGAGGAGTTTCACATTCCAAGTTTTTGAAATAAGGCACCTTAATTTTCAAAAACATTAAAACAACTTCTTAGGGCTTTCATTATTGGCCAGAAAAATCTTCAAGGACCACATTCCAGTTCTGTAATAGAACTCTCTGGCAACTAAGGGGAACAATATTCCAAGCAGTCAAGAGGGACACACAGTCCTACCCAGTACTTCAATTTCCATTTCAAGAAACCTACACTTTGACATTATGAACATATAGTCTTCACACAAAACACTTATGAATGTAACTTTTGACACATCATGAAAATTTTCTTGGAACCATAAGCAGATTGACATTATTTTCTAAGGTTCTAAAGTCAGTCATTTAAAGCCTTAATCATTGTAAAACTTACTATTACACTCTATGTTTCCCCAAGTGAGTGTTAAAATGCAGCTGTTCCATCACAATGCAAAGTTACCAAAAGTAAATTAAGTCTCCTCAAATGCCACATTTTTTTTTTTCCATTACTTAAAAGACCTCCCAGATTTTTAGAAAGGCTGGTATGACTTAATAAATAAATACTACTCCACACAGTTGGGTGGCATTACAGTTCACGATTCTCCAGATCACAGCGTTGAGACTGCTGTCATAAAATACAGGACAAAAAGATCTCAAAGGAAAACTTATCTAATGCTCTAGTTGGTTCTCAAATTAAGAGAATTTAGCTTCAATTTGGCACTAAAGAAATTTTTTAGACAAACTCCTAGACGTAGCACTTATTTATAAAAAGCATCCTAGATACCCCCTCCCTTGAGATACAAACGACATAACACTCTATTAGTGAAACTTATTTCACAACAAAAATAACTATCACCTGCTAGAAGGCTCATCTGTAGGTCTACCTGGCTAAGGACAGAGAACTCACTCCGCTTCCACAGGGGAAGCGCCGACCTCCAGAAAGCAGGGAGATGTGTCAACCCCTCCGGGAACCCGAAAACACGCGGCTTAACCACAAAGCACCAGTTTTTCCACAGAGGTTGAAAACTGAACTAAAAGCAGTTTTGGCAAATACGAAGAAATCCCTGTTTAAAGACGTTTAAATTACTTCGAGATTAACCCCCCAGGTTTTCAAATTCCGGTGAAAATCTTTACATCTGGTGCGATTTCTTCCCCTCGTCGCCACCCCCAACTCCAGAGAAGCAGCACAAGGCTCCTTGTCTCGCTTCGAAGGGGGCGGCGGCGGTGGAAACCTGATCCCAGCCTGACTTTCAGTAAACACCAATGCAGCGAGCAATAAAGCATCCGGAACGTTTGTCTCGGGGGCGCAGCCCCCGCCGCCCCCGCCCGCTAAATCTTCGATAAGCGACTGTTGGGAAGATTTATCAACGGTCCGAGCCGAAGGCGGGGAAACGCGAGAGGGAGGGGGAGGAGGCCTCTCCTCTGCGCCCTGGGCGCGCCGCACGACCTGCGGGTGCGTTCCTGCCGCTGCGCCGTGAGCCCGGCAGAGGTGCAGGGCTGGAGCCCATGAGGCCTCTACCGTCTCACCACGCCATGCCGCCCTTCTGCCCCAACGTGTGCCTTCGGGAGCCGGAGTGTTTGGGAACAAAGCACTTGGACCTGCAGCTGGTTACCCTCGCGCGCGCGCCTCATACCTGCGTGGAGCAGCCCGAGGCTGAGCAGCAGCAGCAGCAGCAACGCCAGGGGCGGCGGGCAGAGCTGGGGGCGGTGGCGCTGCTCAGCCCCGGCGGCAGCGGCGGAGGCGGCGGCGGCGGCGCAGGAAGGTGCTGCTCTCAAGCCCATGCCCGTCCATGCAGGTCTCGTGGGCTCCGGCGAGGGCGGCGGCACGGGCGCCGTGGCGGGTTCGGGGCCGTGGCTGCGGCATGGACCGGGGGACGTGCCTCGCTTTCTCTTCTTCCTCCTTCAGGCCCGCGTCGGATACGGGCCGCCGCCACCGCCGCAGCGAAAAGCGCGCCGCGGGCGGAGCGAGGCGGCGGCGGCGGCGGCAACGGGGCGCAGCGGCATCGCGGCGGCAGGCGGGGCAGAGGGGGCGGGAGAAAAGACACAAAGACGGTGAGCTTAGTGCCGAGCCCGGCCCCCAAAGCGCGGGCGCCCTGGTCCCGGCCAGCGTGGGTTCAGCGGGCGTGGACCCACTGGAGGCGCGCCCAGCCCTAGCGAGCAGCCGCCTGCAGCCCGGATATCTCTGTACCGCGACCCCGCGGTCAATCAATCTCAGCCTTGCACTGCCGCCCCGCCCTCCTCACGCGCGCCAATCCGCGTCGTCTCCACCCCCGACCTAGCCCCTCCCTCTCACCCCATTGGCTGCAAGCGCTGGTCCACTGGGCTCAGCTGGCCACTCGCAGGGGACAAAGAGCCCGCCCCCGCTCCTGCTCCCACCCTCAGATTGCTCATTGTAATTTGAGTTCCGCGTCCGCCTGTTTAGAGTCCTGTCCGCCGCTCCCGGGCGCAACCTCCTTCGCGCTCCCTCCTCTTCTATTCCCTTCACCCCTTTCCGCGATTTACTGTTTCCTCCTGTCCTACAGAAATTGGCAACGGCTACTCTCTCTTGCCGGCGTTACAAAGGAAGCGGCCTTTGACTTTCCTTTTAATTAATGTGATTGGGTTCGGCTTCCCTTTAAGGTGTTGTGTGCGTATGTGTTTTAAGTCACCCCCAGTCTGTCACTCCCGCTCCAGCTCCTGCTCCTGAGAGGAAGTGGGCGCTTTTACCAGGCGCCTGGCGGCAGGTCTCTTCGCAGCCAATCACCTCTGCGGAACCGTGTTCCGAGCCCTTTCCGGACGTTTGGTAAAACTAGCACCCCACCGCGTTGAAAATCCGATTGTAACTCGCGGTCCGGAACAGATCGGATGGGCTGGGAAGGTACCCACCAGCTCCCGGTGGAATTCGCTAGCAGCTGTTCGAGGCTCTGGCGTTATTGTTCCTCTGACATTTCCCTTCCTGAAAGCAGCGGGGAGGAGTCTGAGAGTGGGCGAACTTCAACGTGTTGTTACAGTGTAATTAGATTAATGAGGATAGTGAGTTTTTAATGCAGTGTAGAGTAATTATGCCATGATTTCTTGTTGCTTGGTGGCTTTTCCACACATTTTCGTGGTCTTAGTATATTAATTTAATGGCAGATCGGTTTCCACTTTTGCCACTTGGATGTATCCGTAAATGAGGAAGAAACCCCAACTGTGTGCCACAAAAGAGGTTGGCAAGTGGAGACACAGGAAAGCATGTTGTGAGGTTGATGATAGGTTCCAATCTGTTATCAGTAGGTGTGAAGTGGTATCTAATCTAAAAGATGGCTTCAAAGGCTCGGAGTTACTTCGACTGCCCTTGCCTTTGCCTTTCCTCCAAAGGGCTCAGGGCTGCCATTTTAAATTCACTTATAGTCAAATTGTAGCTTGCAATTCTACCCGCTCGCTACTCATAATCTCTAATTGGTAATTTCGTATCAACCACGGACACGTTAATATTCCACATGTTACAATGTGCTAATCAATGGACTAGGATAATTGAGGGCAAACCTTACATCATTCCGGCTTACTCATTAGACACATTATGAACTGTACAAACCACTAGGTCCCTAAAGAAGAATGCCTATTTTTACTGTAACTTTTCATTACTTATTACATACTATGATGACTCAAGTGGTAAACACACCTTTCACTGCCCAAGATATAATCCAAGCCTTGTGTATATCCATAATATGCTTAATAATAGCTTCAGAGTTGCCTGGAGAAATGACTTTTTTTGCAGGAGGAGTTATCTGATACGATTTTTAGATAATATTATGGAGTAAATACTATGGGACTAAAAATTTACTCCCTTGCAATTACTACATAAATCAAAGAACTAAAGTTAATGAAATACTGGTCAACATATTTTTTTTTTAAGTAATCAAATGTGAACAGTTTTGCAAAATATGTTGCCAACAAAGACTACTAACAGTAAGATGGTTCTTTTTCCTTAACCCAAGATTTAATTTGACCCTTATGAAAAAAGCATGGCAATTTATTCACCATACTTCAGAACACATAACCAAAAGTTAGGGATCAAATTCAGTTTAGTTGGGGTCTTTTCGCTGTCATTACTTGCTATGATTCCACCCTGCCCCCAGCCTCCACTTTCCCCACCTCCATATCCTGTTCCTTAGACACACACTGCTCTAAACTATCTTATCAATAGAGGGCGTCCTCGAGTCACCACAAATTCGGCATCGGAATGGAACTGTTCTTTAGAGGGAAAACTTCATTTTCTAAGGTGCTTTATTGCTCATCTGTTGTAAAATTTGACAAGCTCAAGATTTATACGCCTAACAATTCATTTTTTATTACCACATAAGTGTTCAGCCGGCTAGAGTAAAATGTTAATTTTCACAATTAAACCGCAAGGTGGTTCCTGTTTTCAAGACTTAAGGTCAGTTGACACACTCGCAGGGTTAATTCGGACTGGTTAGCAAGATCCCCCGAATTGGCTTGGAAAGTAAGAGCGTGGTGAATGGTCGCTTATAGCGCATCCACTCCTCCAGCTCGAATGCTGCAAGTTAGGAGAATTTTAAGATTACACAAAGAAAAATCTGGGTATCCCCCCCACCCCCCCCCCCGTAAAATCAATGACTTATAAAAGTTTTACATTTTAATCAGGAAAAAAAATCGTGAAGTGACAGCTCGCACAACTCACAAACGCACCCTATTCCTTGCCATCTCTAGTCTTTCTCCCTTCATCTTTTTCAGGAAGAAAAGATGAGACCAGAACAGCACAATTAGGGGTCACAGCAAAACGTCCCATGGTATGAACGTGCGAATGGATAGAATTAAAACACATGCCAGCAACATTAATGGGTTCTAAATAAGAATTACAGGTTTATTTATCTGAACCCATACATGATGTCTTAACTATTCCCATTAATATATCTCCATTTCCATAAATCTAACACGAGGGTCTCTCTGCTTAACAGATCACCTAGGACAGAGGAGCTACCAGGGTAGCCATTTGTTCAACCCATTCTAGAGTAAAGGCCCCCTCGCTGCTCCCCAGTCCAGGGTGGACGCAAAGCTGGGGCTAAAATAGCCCTGAGTCCCACAGCCCAGCAGAAAGCAGCTAGTGGATTGTACTTACATCATTCTTAACCCTTCCGCTCCTGGAGGGGGCTTGGCGGGATCAGGGGGCCCCTGAGCTCCTGAGCACGCAGGACCTGGGTGTGAGAGAAGACCCCAGAGCCTGGCGTGAGCGCTGCGCCCCCGGAAGGAGAGGGCCCGGGGCCTGAGTGGGGCTCATCACCCGAGCGTACACAACCGGCCCCCACGATCCCTGCGGGCTCTGCAGCGGATCGCACCGCTCAAAGCGGCAGGTGCAAAAAGCATTTGGTAGCCGCTTGCCAGCGCGCGGAGGTAATGCGCTTCCTGTCCATTTATCTCAGGAAACCAGCGCAGCCTTCCCTTCCAAACAAAATTAACCTCTCATTAGCCAGCCACTCACTCCGGAGAAGGCCTTAAAAGCTTTACCAGCTCGCTAATGTATTTAGGCTTTTCTTCCAGGCAAACGCAGCCGCGGTGGTGACTGTCATCATCAGCCCTGGGGGATTCCTCTGGGCTCCCCTGGGAGCCAAGCGCTTACCGACCCCCAGCCTCAAGTCTGGGAAACTCTGGCCAACCTGGATCTGTTTGCGGTACTAGTAGACCCGACACGCCTGAACGGACTTCGTGCCATAAGTAGCCCAAACAAGTTCCCGCTAGTTTGAAGAGCGCCCCTCCTATTAAACAGCTCTCCTATCCTCAAGAAATGGGGAGGGGTACCCGGGAAGAACTTCTACGGCCAGCTGTCCCTGGGCCATGGGCGCTGACCGTCCTTTACAGCGCAAGCCCTGTCCGCAGCGGGTACGTGAAGCAGTGATTAGAGGTATGGGGCGTAGTGTAAGCTAGGATCTAGCCGATTCCAGGAGTGGAAAATTCAAATGTAGTTCTGGGTCTGCAAGTGGCAAAAAGAGGCCTTTTGGAGCCCTGGGGTTTTCTCACCCTGGCCCCCTGCCGCCCTGAGGCTGGCAGATTTATACCACACAGGTGGAGCAAGACCTAAACAAAATAGTCCCGGCTGCTGCCTGCCGCTCGCCCCCCACGTCCCCCTGGCCCACCGCAAACTTCGACAAAATAAACAACTCACCACAGGCATTCCCTTGTCTGCAGCGCGACGCTTGCCAGCTGGGAAAATAAGCCGCAAGCCACGCGGCGGGGGCGCAGAGGGAGGGCAGCGCGGCGCCCGCCTCTCTCCCCCAGGTCGGGGCAGCGATACCCGGGGGCAGGAGGGAGGCTCCGCCCTCGGGGGCCGCTCTCTCGCCTCCTAGACTGCGGAGTGAGCGCCCGGAGAGGGGATGCACCCTTCCAGCCAGCGCGATGTCTCCGCCACCCAGGGGAGGGGGCGGGGAGACAAATCTCTCAATTCCGTCCCGCTTTCTCCAAGCGTCTCTCTCCCCCCTCAGGTCTCAAAGAAGACCAAACCCGGGGGCCTTCACCTCACCCCCTCCGGTGTCACACCGCCCCCTGCCGGCACTACCCGGATCTTTCCAGCGCGGCTGAGGAGTGGCGGGTGGCGGCGTCCCCGAGCCCCAGCCTCCAGGTCCGGGCTCAGCTCTCGCCGTTCTCACCGCCTCCTCACCCCAAGTCCCGCACAAAGAGGCCTTTCATGCCGCCAGCGCCACCCTCCGCGCCGCCCTCCACCGGGTCGTGTTGCCTTTGCCCACCCTCGGCACCAACCGATTCCCGGTTGGCGATCGTGCCAGCCGTCTCGGGGCCGGGCGGCAGCGGACACGTGCAGGCTGTTCCCGCTCTGCGCCTCGGCACAGGCACGGATGCGGTCCCGCGCCCGCCTTTCCAGGATTTTCGGTAACTGTGCACCAGCAGCCACAAAAATGCACCCCTTCTTCTCCATAAATGATCTCTGAGGGTCTTCCTAGCGTGTATAAATAGTGGGTATGTGTGGGGGCGGGGGCGGGGGTTGGTGTAAGGCGTTGGGGTAGTGGCAGGAACGGCCCTCTGGACTTTCGCTGAAATAAGGAATCTAGAGATCTTTCCTGTCCACCTGAGGTGCCAAAGTGGCAAAGTTTACAGCTTACGAATACCCAGGATAATGATTTGCGAATTGTGAGGGGACGGAGAATTTAAAGAGGCACCTAAGACACAGGTGAGGACTTGTGTTATAGAGAACAAGCCCACAAAGATGTTTGAGGAAGGACAGTTACTTGAATCCCAGTAGAAGGTGTGGAGGGCAAGAGGGAAGCGATTAGCTTTCTTCCCCTAGGCTGATCTTCCAATGTTGAAAATTAGCATCAGAGGTATTCAGCGCTAGCTATCGCTCTGTGCGTTCACTGCCTGGCACGAGCAGGCTGCTTCTTCTTGTCCAGGCAAAGGTTCAAGCATCTTGACTTAGGTAAATCACTTAAGTACCTTTGCCCTCTCCAGCTTTCTTCTATTCTCCTGTCCTCAGTATCCCTTAAAGTTTCCTGATCTAACGCTAGAGGCAGCATAGGGCAGTATAAAGAGGACAGAGTGAAAATCCAAGGAGGAGGGTCCTGTCAAGTCTTTCTGAGTGGGAGTCTTGGGCGACTGATCTGTCTTTGAACCTTGGGGTCACTATCAAGAAACTGTGTTAGGGGCAATGGTCCCTCTGGTTCTTAAATCACGTGACAAGGGAAGCCTCCTCACACTCTGTTTAGGTTCCCTTTTAAAGAGTTTTCTCACCTTGCTTTTTCCTGTCAAAGTGCCAATCAAATTGAAAAATAAATATTAGGGATATTTTAAGGTAAATGTAAGATACATTGAAAAATCCTTTTATTGCTACTTAGAATAATAATAATAATAATAATAATAAAACCCAAACCAAAAAACTAAAAAGCCTCTCAGCTCCTGGTTCATAGAAACAAGGAATTTTAATGTCCCCCACTCGCTTTGCCTTTGAAAAGCCACACCAACAATCAGCAGCAGAGAGCTTTGATTTAGAACCTAAAGGCCAGTCTTATGTTTTTCTTTTTCCTTTTCCTTCCACCAACACAAAGACAAGCTGACACATAGTGGTGAAAAAGAGTTCAAAGCAAGCCTCATGAACCCAGAGAATGTTTCCTAATGCAGACCCAGTCCTTGCTCACTCCCTTGCTAAGGTTGTTTTGGACATTACAGAAATAGTAGGCACAAGCTGCCAGAATCCCCTTCTCCCCACTCCTTCCCATAAATATTGGGCAGTGAACCTGGATGCTAACTTGTCGATCATCATGTACATGCATTCATTAAATCAATACCTTTTCTCTAGCTTCATGATACTTTCCAGGATTTTCGATTCACTACCCACTTTGGAACACGGAGCCTTAGTTCTCCCTCTGGGCAACCTTAGCTGTTTGTTTTCTGTGGAATCTTTTCTGAAACCAAGACAAAAGAGGGTGAAATTTCATAATGAAGTATTAATTCTTGACCTAAAAATCTCTTGCTTCTTCAATTTCATAAAAATTTCAGAATTGCTTAGCTTTCATAGCAATGCACACTTTAAAAAATTATCCACTAAAGAAAACTCTTTAGTATACCTTCACTGGGGGAAAAAAGTTCTTTAAACAATAGTGGTGGAAAAATATTTTGAACTTATCTAATTTGGTTGCTTTCATATGTATTAGTCACCCCTGCCCATGGTCCCATTCATACAAGCTAAAACTGGTTATATTTCTGATTGGACCTTGGATGTTCCATTAGTAAAAGGACATAGCTTTTTTTCTCCCAAAATTCTATCTTGTTCAATGCTCCACGACTTTTTTTTCTCTTACCTCACTTTAATCTTCCTTTTTTTTTCTCATACCAACCAAAATAAACCAAAGATGGGAATAGAAAAGGCACAAGAAATCACTTTTTAGTAAAATCGACTTACCATTTCTGTGCTGTTAAAAAACCTTCTGATGATGCAATGTGTATTTGCACCACCTTCTGATTTTTCACTTAAATGTGATGGAACTTCAGCTTTTAAAATGTTCAGCTAATATATACATCCAACTCTCCAGTTGTTAAGGTCATAGCTTGTTTACTTTTGATATTTCTCATTTTTTCCTTTTGCAAATTGGGGGAATCATCTCAAATATCAAGTAGCATATGAATCTGTTTTCTAGTATTTCTTGTTTTGGTTTTCTTGCATATTTAGTTGAAAGTCTTCTCTAGTTTCGGACTGATTCTCAATTTGATAATTCCTTTATGTACTCATCATGTTTGAGAATTATTATTATTGCTAATAAGTTACACTATTTTAAATATTAATAGTAATTATAATAATATTGGTAAGAAATGGAATATTTATAAAATAATGCTAGGAGAAATGCTACTTTCTACATGTGGTTAATAAAAATACCTTCTGTAGTTAAATATTATTGAAGTTCCTCAAGATCTCTTTTTTATTTTGGAGGATCATTGTTTAAATTGAGTAATAACATAAAGGATCCAAGACCTACTTTTACTTTTAAAAGGGTGAGAATTTGCTATGCCTTTTTCCCTCTATATAAAGATGTAAGACAGCTGTCTTAAACCATCAGCACATATGATGGTTAAGGTAAAGAATTCAGGTAAATTGTAAATTTTAAAAATGGAACCTCTGGACACATAGCTGTTGAATAAATAAAAGAATATCAGAATGTGAAAACTATTTTGTTCTTTCAGCAATGTAAGCCTAACTTTCTAGAAAAATCCTGCAGTTCTAAAATACTCCTACATATGTGCATAATAAAACAGGTAAATGAATGCATATTAAATTTATAAAGTCAATATTCATGAAAAAAATATGTGATAAACAAATAGACCATAATCTCCTGGAAGTGCCAGGAGAAAAGCCATATTTTTTGGTCGGCTTGGCATTAGAAAATCTTTTGTCATGAACCATTTAGCCATTCAGCACAGTGTAAAACAGTAGACATGAAGCTACAGGGACTGGCCTTTTTCCTATTGTATTTGTTGATTATTTCACTTGCAGTCATTATACACACATGCTATCTTTTCTGGGTCTTGTAATATGAGTTTTAAGAGGCTAAATATATATACCCCCCAAATATTCACTCTTTTTCATTACATTTGCTCTATAAAAAAAATAAACTTCCAGCAGTTGGAAAATAGTCTTTTTAGAAAGGTAAACAAATGCAAAGTTATTCTTCTGTGAACTGGTTTAGATCTATGGTGGCAATTCATAGTTTCTTTCATTGGCAAAATCTCTATTCAGACACTCACCTGTATACACAGTGGCAAGAAGGTTATGAAAACATTACAGAATGGAATATACTACAATTCTTCAAATTCCATGAAATCTAAGATATATGGGAAATTGGATACCATGTATTCTAATAGTCAATACTACCAATTAAGAATTTTAAGTGCTGTGTTCTAATATAATAGATGATATATGCTTATACTTTACCAATATTAGAGAAAATTCCCCAAGCATACATTTTAATTCAATTTAGTAGATTGGAACAATAATGGGACCAAAGGAATCTGTTCAAATAATCACAAGTACAAAAATAGTAAGTATTCTTTTCCTTCTTCTCTTCTCATATTTCATCATCCCATCATTTCAAATTGTCCAAGCCACATAAAGAGGCTCGGGTCGTGTTTGCGCCAGAAACAAGGCTAGACTCAAGCCTGAGAATGAACCCAGGGATGAAAACTGCATGTTTGTCAGAAGTTTGAGTGGAATAAATCTGGCTGAATTCAGGAGTGGGGTTTGTTTCAAAAGAAGAGGATCCTTTAGGAGTAGGAAAGGATTCTCAGAGGTCAGTCTCTTGCTGCTGAGTTGTTAATATGCTCTTCAGCTGTCCCAGTTGGGACTGTCCATCAACAAAGAATGTGAGGAATGTATGAGTGATACAGGCATCTATGCGAAATAGATGAAGTTCCCTTTCCCCTGCCTCTCGGGGAGGGTTCCATGGGGGAGATGGGAATGCAAGCCCCAGCCCCCTGGTAAGCAATCAGCACCCAGGATACTTGCTCCTCCTTAAAGAAAGGATACTAACTAAATACAAATCCTTTTAATTCTTCCATTAAGCAGCTGATTTTTGAGCACTCACTAATGAGCTTGGCAATCTTCTAAGTCCTCTGGATACTGCTATAAACAATTCAGACAAGGCTCTTTAGAAAGTACATTCTGGTGGTGGAGGGAGAATAAAGGGTTAAATAAGTTAATAAACAAAATAGCTTTAATAATGCTGTAGAGTTTGAGGAACAGGGTGCTATGATAGAGAGTAATAAACGTGGGAAGGAGCCACCATTGAGGGAAGGGACTTTCTAAGATATCACACCTGTAATGAAGGCCTGTAATGAAATGGGGCAAAGGATTCCAGGCAGAGGTCAAAGTTTCAAGGTATGATCAATCTTGGAGTGTTCAAGGAACAGAAAAACCTATGGCAGAAAGTACCTTAACCTGGGAGAATTTTAGAAATTTAAACAGAGTTCTTTAATTCCCAATTGGCATTTGAATGAGGGGAGATTTCTTGTTTGGTTTTAAACCTCAGGAAGAGAAAAAAACAAAAACAAAAACAAAAAAACAACAACAAAAAAGCCCCGGAGATAGTGTTTATTTAATTACTAGTATGAGCGACATCTAGTATTTGGAGCTCTAACTGCACTGTCACAACCTCTGTCTGAAGCACAGATCATTGTTTTCATTTTCTAGATGAGGAACTACGTTAAAAGATTTAAAAGCGTGGCCAAAGATACGTAATGAATGATTGGTACAGGATTTGAACTGAATCTTTCTGATTCTAAAAGCCAGTTGTTTCCATTGGACTTCATTGTTCTATATTATTTACTGGACAGTCTTCAGAGATTGATCCTAAAGTTTTGGAGCCACTGACAAAATGAGTATAGTTAATAGGCGAATTGAAAATGAACTGGCTGGGAAAAAAACCTTAAGAATTATTTTTAAAAATTTTTAATTTTTTTTAACGTTTTATTTATTTTTGAGACAGAGAGAGACAGAGCATGAATGGGGGAGGGTCAGAGAGAGGGAGACACAGAATCTGAAACAGGCTCCGGGCTCTGAGCTGTCAGCACAGAGCCCGACGCGGGGCTCGAACTCACGGACCGCGAGATCGTGACCTGAGCCGAAGTCGGCGCTCAACCGACTGAGCCACCCAGGCGCCCCTATTTTTAAAAAATTTTAAATAAAACCTGTGGTCCTCTTCCAGCGCAATCAAGAATCTCTCCTTCTCTCCTCAAATAGAGAAGAGAGCTGGAGTCTCTTTTTCCCCACCTCACATCCTGCCACTCTGTACAGCTCTTATCAAAACTTGAATGAACATTCTTGGCTTGATTAAATGCCCAGTAGCCTATGGTTTTATCTTGGAAGTACAGGTTTTGATACACATTCCTTTAATGGGAGGTCTGTATGTTTCTTTCTATGTTTTTAATGTTTATTTATTTATTTTTGATGAGGGGAGGGGGAGTGTCAGAGAGAGAGAGAGAGGGAGAGAGAGAATCCTAAGCAGACTCCAGGCTCCGCCCAGAGCCCCACTCAGGGCTTGATCTCACAAACTATGAGATCATGACCTGAGCCCAAATCAAGAGTCAGACCCTTAACTGACTGAGGCACCCAGGTGCCCCAAGGTCTCTAAGTTTCTAGTGAATTCACAAACAGAATTATCTTATGAGCATACTCTTGCCTGATTCACAACTTAGCTTACGCCATTTCCTTATTATTTAGGACTGTGTGGCTATAGTAATGCATAAGTAGTGTCCATGTTGCCAGATACACAGTAATACTAGTGTTTCTTACCACATTCAGAACCTGGAAAGAGAACTAGGGGTAATGATGTGGGAACTTAAAACAGAATCATAATGAAAATAATCCAGGTCATCAGTGCACAGCTTCATCACTGCACTCATTATTACTATAGACAGATAGCTAGTATTGTTATGTCCACTTATTCATTCAATCAGTCAAGTTAATTACCTGGCCAATCAATCTTTCAACAAATACTTACTGAACTGCCTACTATGTGCCAATGCTTTTCTAGGTATTAGGAATATATCAATGAAAAAGAAAATAGGTAGGGACTAAGAAGTACATCAATGAATAAAACATAAAAATGTTTCTCCTTCCTAGAGAGAGAGAGAGAGAGAGAGAGAATAAACATAGGTATGAAGATATTCTAGAGTGTATTAAGAGAAGTAAAGTGCTCTGGGAAAAACAGAACATGGTAGTGAGATGTGGAAAGCTGGTTTGCATGCAAAACTTAAAAAAAAAATGTTTATTTTTGAGACAGAGTGAGTAGGGGAGGAGCAGAGAGAGAGAGGGAGGCAGAGAATCCCAAGCAGGCTCCACACCACCAGCACAGAGCCCTACACAAGGCTCAAACCCACAAACCATGGGATCACAACCTGAGGCAAAATCAAGAGTCAGAAGCTTAACCAACTAAGCCAACCAGGCGCCCCTGTTTGCACAATTTTTAAAGGGTGGTTAAGGTGGGCTTCACGGAGAAAGTGACATTTGCACAAACATTTGGAGGAGCCTACTGAATGGCTTATGTAGCTACCTGAAGGAAGGGAGCTCAAGGCAGATGCAATGGCCAATGCAAAGATTCTGAGGCAGGAGCATGCTTGGCTTATTCAAGAAAGAGAAAAGAGGCCGGTTTTGTCAGAATGGAGTGAGCAGGGGAGAATGGTCAGAGATATTACGGGGGCCTGGTTCGCAGAGAACTTGTAGGCCACTGTAAGGATTCTGACTGAATATAAGAAGCTTTGGAGAACCTTTGGAGAACCTATGATCTAAATTTCAGGAATTCACTCATGTTGTTTGGTTGAGAATATACAATAGCCAGGCAAAGCGGAAGCTGAAAGTCCAGTGGGATGGTTATTTTAATAATCTATGTAAGAGATGCTGGTGGCTCAGATCAATGATAGTGAAGAAATTATTCAGAAGTGACTAGATTCTGGATATGTTTTGATGTTTAAATCAAAAGGATTTCTTGATAAATCAGACAGGGATCTTTGAGAGAAAGAGAGGAGTCAGGGATGACTCTAAGACTTGTAGCCTGAGCCACCATCAGGATGGATTACTATCAACTGAGCTTGATTACTCAACTTGATTACTATCAAGAGTTGGAACCGGTTTTTGGTGTGTGAAAGAGAAAATGCACCAGACAATTAGGGAGAGGATTTTATTCAGTCTGTTGCAATATGGAGAAAGATTATTAATGAGGACCATCTCAAAGAAAAGAGAGGGGCTTTGAAGGAGAGGCAGGTAAGGCAAGGGAATCATCAGGTTGTCTTATGGGAGTCATGAGCAAAGATGGAGAAGACTGCTACCTGAGTCCTTGAGGAAGGGTGGAGGTGATTATCTTGGAATATTTTTTTATTTTATTTTATTAAAAACATTTTTTTAATGTTATTATTTATTTTTGACAGAGAGAGAGAGAGCGCGCGCGCGCGCGCGCGCGAGTGGGGGAGGGGCTGAGAGCGAGGGAGACAGAATCTGAAGCAGGATCCAGGCTCTGAGCTGTCAGCACAGAGCCTGATGCAGGGCTAGAACTCATGAACCATGAGATCATGACCTGAGCTGAAGTCTGACACTTTACCGACTGGGCCACTCAGGCACCCCTAATTATCTTGGAATATTTGAGTGCAGGGTGGTTACCCATTTTTTTTGAATGCAAAAGGGTGGAAGCAGAGGGCTCAGGTAAAGTTAAATTTTGTCTGGGGGATTTAGTTTTGGATTTATTAGCTTCGAGATTTTTGTTAGACTTCCTAGTGAAAATCTCTTCAATATTTTCATGCCTGACATCAAGATATTTGCTGTATCTAACCCTGAATTCTCAAGTCACATGTAAAAATATGTGTTTGAATAATCAATTTTATTTCAGAATGCAGGTGAGGTCTCTGAACTGTTTTTTCTTATGTAAGCATTTTCATAACAGCTTCCATATTACTAAATGATCTATTTTAATGAAATTGGAGCCAAGTTTTTCTTCATCTGACACCTTAGATATTCTAGGTCTCAGTGACAGGATTCGTGAATCATGAAAGACTTCTGAGTGCTCATCAGAATTGATTTCATATTCACTGCCCCCCCCCCCCCACCATGTATCATATTCTCTCCCCTGTGGGCACTTAGGTGTCCAGTGAATTAGAAAAACCATGCCTTTCTTTAGTAAAATCTCCTAAAGATACGTGAAAACCTTTCTGATAACTATATACAATAAAATACATGAAATGGTTAATTTTTTTTATAGTGTTAGAAATTATTCATTTAGATTTTCACCAAATGTCCTACCCCTCATAGAGTGCCTCACATTTCCTATGAAATTCAGGACAGCCAACATTTGATCGATGTGGTTAGGGAAGTGACAAGAAATGTAGGCCTTTTGGGAAAGACACTGGAAATAGTAGACTTCAAATTATATGTATGAAGAATGAGAAAAGAGTGAGGATATAAAGGTTTTAGGTAGGAAATAACACATTAAGTTTAGAAATCTTAGAAGTTAAGTTTAAGGCACAAAAGATAAAAAGAGTGAGAGCAAACTGTAGCCCCAAGGACAAAAGGTGCTTGTGAAATACAATAAAATATTTTAAACAAGCTTTGTTTGCAAGTTTGGGAATCTGATTTAGATCATTCCCTTTATTTTTGGGAAAAAATGACTTGGTTTTAAAATAACCCACAGTTGGGATGTAGTCTAGTATTTCCTGTTTTTCACTTTAGAAAAGCATTACTGTAGGGGCACCTGGATGGCTCAGTCAGTTAAGTGTCTGACTCTTGATTTCAGCTCAGGTCATAATCTCACGGTTCATAGCAATAGAACCCCACACTCTGTCAGTGCAGAGCCTGCTTGGGATGCTCTCTCTCTCCATACTCTCTGCCCCTCCTCTGCTCATGTGGGCTCTCTCTCAAATTAAATAAATAAACTTAAAAAAAATAGAAAAACATTACTGTAACTAAATTATCTTAATTAACAACAAAAAAATGAGACCAATGTAAACTTTCCAGAATATATTATTTCACTTATTCTTATAAGAACCCTACAAACCTAGATATTATTATTTTCTACATTTTACAGATCAGGAAATTTAGAGGGTGAGGTAACTTACCAAGTCATGTTCTCTTTCCTGCGGATAGTAGGGCTGAAGAGGTAGGATTCAAGTCCATGTCTCTGCTTATAAAGTCTCTTAACCATCACAACTAGTACAATTTTCCATTTATATATTATTCAATACTTTTTTTCATTTTCACTTTGTCTTCTTTTTTCTGGACTAACAAATTGCTGTAATCTTCGTATTGAAGGTACTTCTTTCTTAACCTACGAATTCTTCTGTTCTCTTTGAAATGATATAATCTGTGTCTCTTTTATTACGTAATATTTCTAGAATGAATTTCACTTGGTGCCAAACCAGAGCAATGCAAATAGAATTCGCTCAATTGTGTTAAATACTGTATTTAATGAAGGGTAAAATGTATCATAGAATTTTTGTGTTAGTGACACATTATTGACATTTTTCATTTTTCTCATGCTCTTTGGTGTTCTGTTCTCATTAATGTTTTGTAGGAATCTGTTGTCTGTGTGAACCACTTCATTTTTTTCTTTTATCAAATGAACTATTGTTGTTATTTTTAACCTGTTTCTCCAACTTCTCAGGTTCATATTCTATTTTAATCCTAATTTTCAAAACAAAAGTAATTCTTCTAATCATTTGTAAGTTTGATTATTATTAACATTTTCATCTGAGCTTTTAATGAAAGCATTAAATAATACTAGCTTCTAAAAGACTTGTGTGAAACTCTAGGTAGTGTTTTCTCCCAATCAGGATATCTTACATTTATAATTACTTTCTGGGCTTTTTTCTGAAATGGCTCCTTTTTTTTTTTTTTTTTTTTTTTTTTTTTTTTTTTTAAGCAATGTTATCTCCCCAGTAGTTTAATTTTAGTTTATCCCATCTCCTGTCACAGAAGAAATTACACATATTGGCTTGAATAATAATTCATAGGTAGAGCTATTTTAGCTACAGTGGCTTTCGGTCATTTCGCCTTCCCCACTGCCAAAATGCTAATTGCTTTCAGAGGTTTCCACTCAGGGCTAACTAACTTAAGAAACATATCGGGCTGTGTATACCTGCAATACTCATAATGTGGTGACTTCAACAATGCAGTTCCAGCCATGCAACTAGAGCTAGTCAACACTGGGTAATCCACTAAGTGACTCAATAATGAAATCATGAAGCTGGTTGCACGCTATAGCTCAAATTTATGAGAAAGAGATAATTCAAAATTTAGCATGTCATTGAATTCATGCCTGAAATTTACCTTTCTAACATGTCTTACAAGGAATCTGAGTCTTGGTATATTCTCTGGTTTTTCTATACTTCTTTGCAAGACACTCCATGTTAACTCACTGATTTTCTTTAACTGTTAAGACTGATGGCAAGCAAAATGTTAATCAAATGCCATATTCTAACTTGAAACTTCTAGTTTCTGTTTGGGTTTCTGCCAGAATAGATTTATTATGAGTAAGTTCTCAAGTCAATCTTTCTCTTCTCTTTTCTTAAAAATAATAAAACACAATTTGAAGAGAGTGTTCTGTTTCTTTTTCTCTTTCTTTCTTTCTATTCTTCAGAGATTGTTTCTAATCAGAAGGTTGAAAATAATTGGACATTTTAAATCCAGTGGGAGAAGGATCTCCAATAGGTACCTTTTATTACTGTGTTTGAAGAATATCAGGTAATTGGTAGAACACTTAGAGATATCTAATTATCCACCTCCCATATCTGCCTGGTTTGACAATATGCACTTTGAATCTTCATACTATAATTTACAGCTATAAGAATCCATGCTATTTTGAGGTGAATTGTACCATAATTGTTTTAGGGTTTTTTAAAGACTTTGATGATATCATAACATACATCTATTTATTTATTTATTTATTTATTTATTTATTTTTAGAGACAGCAGGGAAAAAAGACGGGGGGTGGAGAGAGAGAAAGAGAGAGCGAGAGAGGGACAGAGAGAGAATCTTAAGTAGGCTCCACACTCAGGGCAGAGCCTGATGCAGGGCTCGGTCCCACGATCCTGGGATCAGGACCTAAGCCAAAATCAAGAGTCAGATGCTCAACCCACTATACCACTCAGGTACCCCTGAATTTTTAACTGATTCAAGAAGAGTGCTAAGCTTGGTAGTTTTTATATCTACATTATAGACAGTTAATCATTATTTTGTAGTTCCTGGACATCAATGAACATTTTATTTATTGAGTAAATAATTATTTATAACAGGAAAATACAAACTTTCTGGTTTGTTAAACACAGTTTATTAATAAAATTGTTTAAATAATAACTCCTAGGATGATAAACAGCAAAAGGAAATGAATGGTGTCATATCAGAAATACATATATATGTATATATATATAAGTATATATATATACA
This sequence comes from Panthera uncia, assembly GCF_023721935.1. Lineage (NCBI taxonomy): Eukaryota > Metazoa > Chordata > Mammalia > Carnivora > Felidae > Panthera > Panthera uncia. The sequence goes on along the minus strand of NW_026058067.1, from coordinate 20,062 downwards.
TATATATATGACAGATGAAGTGTGATATATCTATCAATGTTTGATATGCAGATGAGCCTGAAGGAAATATATTACTCAGAAACATGTTTACTGAGAAACACTTGGTGCTGGGAGAACAATTCACTTTATTTTCTATTTATGATACTTAACTTCCTACTCTTTGGCATATATTTTTATTAGTTTGTATTATGCAGCATGTTCACAGGAAAGAGACACGAAGACTCACTGAAACAAAGGAAACAAGAAAGTGAACAGGCAGATACACAGTGAAAACAAAAGAATTCAGAATATTCAAGATCTTATTAAGTAGAGAAACTGGTTACATGCTATAGCTAAAATCTATGAGAAGCAGACAATTCAAAATTTAACATAAGCTTTTCTTATGAAACATATCAGGGCTGGCTTCAATGTTCCCGATTAATTTCCCTCTTACCAAAGCACATTTGCTGGCTTGTCATTGTCATATTTTTTCTTCCTGAAATAAATTGACTTTTAGCTAGCATTTTCCTGTTGAGACTATACATAACTATGTGCCCAGATGGAATTCAGGGGAGAATGAAAAAAGATGAAAAGTTTTCTGGGTAATGAAAATCAAAATTATAAAGTCTGTGCTCTGAATATCAGAGCCTACAGTTTATGTGTTTCCTTCTCACTGGAGAGCCCAGTAGATCTCAAAATGTTGTCCCTGAACCAGCAGCATCAACATCAACAGGGAACTTGTTAAAAATACGGATTCTCAGGCCTTACCCTACCAACTCAGATTCTCTGAGGATTGGGTCCAGGAACCTGTGTCTTAACAAACTCTCCAAATGATTCTTGCACATGGTATGAGAATTTTGGGATTAAACTCTTGCTACTCACAGTGTGGTTCTTAAGCCAGCAGCAAAAGTATATTGGCAGCTATTAAAAAATACAGACCTCAGACCCATGAAATCAGAACATACATTTTAACTAGATCTTCAGATGATTCCTCTGTTCCTTAAAGTTTAGGAAGCACAAGGCTAGCCATTCTGTCCTGATGTTCAGCCTTGGATGTACAATGAAACCACCTGGGGATATTTAAAAGACTACCTTCAGACATTCTGATTTAATTGATCTGGGATGATGTCAGGACACCAGGGATTTTTTTTTCAAAGCTTCCCAGGTAATTCTAGTGGGCAGGCAAGGTTAAGAACCACTGCTCTGAGCCCTCAAGCAGAGTTTATTTACTTTTTTTTTTTTCCTAATAAGCTTCCTTATATGATTTCCAATCTTGTAGGAAAACAATCTTCAGCTAAATTAATAGAAGATCCCAGAGTATTTCACCTTATTCTGAATGATAGATCACTCTCAAAGCACTGCCTTCCCCTCTGGGTTCCCTTCTAGAGAAGAATGTAGAAAAACTAGAGCTTGTTTAGAGGGGTGGGACCAAGAGAAGCAATGCAAATCATTCCTGTGAGAAATGGTTACAGGAATTTGTGAAGTTTAGGCAGCCAGAATGTTCTTTTAATCACAAATCAGATGTTATCACTCTCATGCCTGTCACGTGCCATTGCATTTGGAAAGAAATCTAAGCCTCTTACCAAGTCCCTACTTGATCTGTGCTTCCTACCTCTTCCACCTTATCTCATATTCCCTGCTCCACCCATTTCTCACTCTCTCCAGTCACGGTTGCCTCCACTGTGTTCCTTCATGATTTTGAAAGTTTTCTTATTTAAGAGTGAATTCACATTCTGTTCCTTTTGCCTAAAATGCTTTTCCCTTGACTTTCACAATGGGTGGAGCTTCAACTTCCATATCTACTCGGATTCATTGCCTTCTCTATGTACTCAGACCCTCTCAGTACCTTTTCTTGAACAAAAACCTACTTAGGTTCTTCCTGATACCTGCTGTGATCTATAATTATCTTGTTTATTTATTTTCTTGTTTATTATCTTCCCCATTTCAATGTGAGTTTGATGAGGACAGAGACCTTATTGGTCTTACTCATTACTGTATTAATAGTATCTAGAGCAGTGCCCAGCACAAAGTAGCGGGGGAGGGGGTGGTGGTAAATAATGGTATATTGACTGAATGAAAAATGAAGGAAAAGAGAAGACTGTGGGTACTATGATAGTCATTTTTAAAGATTTCAAGAATTGTGACTGGAAAGGTGTTTATATTTGAATGACTTTAAGGACTATCCCTAAAACCAAAATGTTAACATTGTAAGGGAACTAACAGAAACTCGCATAATTGAAAGGAATAGACAGACGAGGGAGAAGTTGTCATAAGTGTATGGGTACAAGTTTCAGCTGAATGGCATTTGACAGAGGTGTCAATGGGGTGACTTGAGCATTGAGAAGGTGATTGGTTTCAATGATCACTGACATCTTACTCTCATGACTCTAAGAGAATGAAAACGGAATGGGGTTGCTATGGAAAGATGTACTGTCAATATTGAGAAGACAGAGCACATAGCTGTACTGCCATGGAGAAAGGCAAAACACTTCAAAACTCAAGGACAAGACCTGAAAAGGATTATAATAGAGCCTGATTTTGTGTGTGTTAGAGCAAACAGCACTATGCTCATCTGTGGAGTTTTAAGGTCACCACTGTGTCATTGCACAATATTGTGATTCATATTTTCATAGTAACATTTATATTTTCCTTTTTTAAAGAAGCATGACATGTTCCTTATAATTTTTATTTTGTAAAAATTATGTAAATGTTGCATATTTTATCATTTACCTATACTATTTTGACGGTGTTTGAGTATACATCCTGTAAATAATTATGTGTGAAACCAACCTTATATCAATATCCTTGTAGTAAAATGTTGGGCACCTTTAAGACTGACTATGCTACAAAAACAAAGTCCTAGTAATGAAAATATTAATTTAAAGGGTATTTAAATACCTAAGACTTTAGGGGCACCTGGGTGGTTCAGTTGGTTAAGTGTCTGACTCTTGATTTCTGCTCAGTTCATGATCTTAAGGTTGCGAGATCCAGCCCCACGATGGGCTCCAGCTCCGCATAGGGCTCTGGGCTCCCATTGGGCATGGAGCCTGCTTAAGATTCTCTCTCCTGTACCTCTGCCCCTCCTCTGCTTGTGCTCTCTCTTACTCTCTCTCTCAAAAAAAAAAAAAAAAAGACTTTAATAATTGTTGGAGCTCCTGGATGGTTCAGTCAGTTAAACATTCGACTTAGTTTTGGCTCAGGTTATAATCTCACAGTTCATGAGTTCAAGCCCTGCGTCGGGTGCTGTGCTGACAGTGCAGAGCCTGTTTGGAGTTCCTTCTCTCTTCCTCTCTCTCCACCCTTTATCCACTCTCTGTCTCAAAATATATACAAATAAACTAAAAAAAACAAAACAAAAAAACACTTTAGTAATTGTTATTTATAATGATAAACTTGAGTCATTAATATTCTTTGTATAAGGAGTCAGGCAAATAAGAAATTTATTTTGTAAAGAATCCCACCCAAATAGTTAAATAAAAGAGTTTGGATATATAAAATTAAGAAATCAACTTTCAAAAAAAAGAATTCACTAAGGGTCCCATAGCCAAGATGCTATGGGACACTCTTTGTCCCATATGGGACACTCTTTGTCTAAATTTGTGTACATAGATCTATATTACTTGAATAGACATGGTTAATACTAGAGATAATCCACATATAATCTCATTGGCCTTATTGGCACTGTCCAGTCTGTCAGCAAAAATGCATTATCATACTTAAGCTTTGCTCTTTTCTAGTAATGAAAAAGAGATTCGTGGGCTGATATTTCACTATTGATGTGTATAGTATCTATGTGTCAAATATATGTTTCAACCTCCACTTCATTCTGATAGTTAGATCTGCCATTTCCAGTCAGCAAATTTCATCAGAAAGGTTCAGTAGAAATTCCATAGAAAGGCCTGAAACTTTAATTAGTGAGAGAAGGGTACTAAGTATTAAGGAAATTTCTATAAGGTAGCTCTACCCCATTTTGGATATTCAGCTGTTTCTTTTTTGCTGTTGCCATATGCTTTGTTATCATTAAATTGTTTATCAATGAGCTCAATGCTTACAACTAATTTGGGCAATTAATTACTGGAATGGCTGATGGAGGCCCTAACAGAGAACTGGAGTCTGACTAATTAACGTGTACACAGCACTTGAATTATAGTTTACCATTGCTACTGCCAGTTACATTACTAGAGCTCTGGAGGAGGATTTCTTTCTTAACCAGCTGATAACATGCTCTGTGCTTTTTTTCTGCACCATAATGAATCATCAGTGGTCCCTCTGAGTCCCCAAATCTTCTAGGTTACATTTAATTATCTGTGTACTTCGTTCTATTTAGTCCTTTGCCCAAATTTGTTGATTTTACTTTAGCTCCTAAATTCGGTCTTCTTTTTCCCTGTAACTATAGTCCTCGGTTACATTCTCATTATTGCTTGCTTGAATTATCAAGTTTATTGGAAGTGGAATTAAAAAACCAGTAATTATTGAGGACTTTCTGTAAGCTAGGCATCATAGAAACATGTTTCAAACATTGTTTACTTTTCAGAACAATCATGAATGTTATATTATTATTCCTATTTTACATACAGGGGAAACTGAGATGCCACGATATTCTGTACTGTAGTTAAGTAGCCAGTTGGGAGCTCGTTGGACTTCTTTCCAGCTCTCTCTGCAGCACCACACATGCTATGTCTACAATTACTCTGAGTACCTACCATGTTCCAGAAATTAAATTGTGTAGGCCTGTTTCCTTTCTGAAGTATGAGCTCTCCCAGGTAAGGGATTATGTCTTATTCATTTCATATTCATAGCGCCTACATACAAATAAGTCAATTCTGGAACACAAGCACAAGTATTTGGAAAAAGGTAGAATGAGTAAACTCACAGAAAATAAAGAGGATGGTTGTGAGGACCAGGAATCACGCACGGACAAGGGAAGAAAAGAGGAAGGGGTATATCAGTAAGAACTGACAAGAGCATAGAAAATTAAAGATTGTGTGACATGGGGGGAAATACTATGGCTCCCTTTGCTGAAAGCTGTGTTTCAAAATAACCCTGTGAGGCAGACACACATGGTGCAGCTGGATTCAGGGGCTCAATCTGGAGCTGGGGTTTCTCTCATCTCTGCATTGTTTTGGTTGACTTTGACCCTGCGAGGGCTCTCCCCTCATGATCAGCAGCAGCTGTTAATCCGTAGCGGTGTGGTCTTCAAATCTCAAATGCAAAATAGCGATTCTGTCCCCTGATTCTTTTTTTTTCATTTCTTAAAATATTTATTTATTTTTGAGAGAGAGAGACAAAGAGACAGAGACACAGAGACAGAATGTGAGCAGGGGAGGGGAAGAGAGAGAGGGAGACACAGAATCCAAAGCAGGCTCCAGGCTCTGAGTGTCAGCATGGAGCCCCACGCGGGGCCATGGTCAAGAACTTTGAGATCATGGCCTGAGCCGAAGTCTGATGCTTAATCGACTGAGCCACCCAGGCACCCCTACCCTGATTCTTAGAAGTATCTTTGTCTCTAATTGTGTCAGGCGCCCATCACTGAACTGATGCTGCCCAGGGTAATGTGCTATGCTGACTGGCTTTGGTTTTTATCACATGCTATCCCTAAGCTATCTTTGGGGGCTCACTTGGAACCTATGTGCTAAGAGGGAGAGGAACTACCTCAGGGCACTGTTACCAGGAGAAACACAAATGGGCACTGGGTGGTAAAAACAGTCATTTACTGATGTCATTGTTCTCCACACATGTTCGCTTTTCTTGTGTTCCCTTTTCCTTTCAGATCCAGGTAAATGCACCAATGCCTTCTTAATTTAAGTCCATTCAACAATTAATCACTGAATGCCTGTTTGATGCCTGGCCTTCTGTTGGTCCCTGGAGAAACAGTTGAAAAAGACATGGATCCTACTTTCAAGAAGCCCATAGGCAAGAAATAATCTGTCTTATCTTTAAATAACTAAACAGGGGTGCCTGGGTGGCGCAGTCGGTTAAGCGTCCGACTTCAGCCAGGTCACGATCTCGCGGTCCGTGAGTTCGAGCCCCGCGTCAGGCTCTGGGCTGATGGCTCGGAGCCTGGAGCCTGTTTCCGATTCTGTGTCTCCCTCTCTCTCTGCCCCTTCCCCGTTCATGCTCTGTCTCTCTCTGTCCCAAAAATAAATTAAAAACGTTGAAAAAAAATTTTTAATAAATAACTAAACATTTTTTTTGCATTTTCTTGACATAATTTAATCTTCTGACCTTATCAGTATTGTCTTCCTTAGATACTAGGCTTTTTGGAACCTGCTCTTTTTAGCTTGTTTTGTACTAGTTCTCAGTTTTGCAGACAACTGCTTTTCTTTGAAGAGTATGTCAATAGAAATTACTTTCCCAAGGGAGAAGAGAACATTGGGAATTTAGTAAGTTTATCCATTTAGTGTTAAGTACTGTCACACACGTTGGTGAGAGATCAAAGTAATGAGAAGGAATTCAACAACCTTCATTATGAACTGCATTACTATTTAACTACTTTGTTCTTAAAGCACAAAAGTATCTAATTTTTAAAGAAAATCTGTCATATTAATTGTCAGATTTTACATATTTTTGTATTGCAGCTCATTTTATCTTAAAAATTAAATAAATCTTCCATCAGAGCAAATACCTCCTGATGCAATCCAACTACCTTTATTTTTTTTTTTTTAAAGATGCTTCAGGAGACACTTTAGAGCCAATGGTTTTGTCTGTTTTAATGTTGATAACCTATTCACTTATGAAATAGTCAAGAATTTAACTTATTTTCGATTTGACTTAAATAATGCAAGGTCCCAAAGGAAATGTATTTTTTATTTATTTTAATTATTATGTGTAACTCCCTGGTTCTAGATCTTTGTAATTAGTTCTTTCTTTCTCTTTAATGTCCATCATGACTTTCATGGTTTATCTTCTGTCGTCATTTATCCATTTCCTTTTGTAGAGGCATTTGTACCTGATGATACCTGAATTTTTGCGGTGGATCTTTTGTTTTTCTTCTTTTTTCTCATCTTGTGTCTGTTAATACTCATATGTATACATATACACATGCATACTTACATACACATATATATGTATATGTATACATATGTACATATATATGTACACATGTACATCAGTATATATTTGTTTAGTTAAAAACACTGAGTTTAGTAAGATGAGCATGAACACCACCATTTTACAAAAAGGGAGCAGAGTATAACTGATTGATTTGAGGTCTTTTACTTAGTTCCCTGGGAAGTAGTACAAAAAAGTTCTTGTTGTATGTTCCTAATAAAGGTAATTAAAAGTTTTTGCTCTTTATGTTTATACCTATACTATTAGGTGCATACAAATTCATGAATATTACTTCCTCTTGGTGGATTGTTTATTATTATATAGATTTCTTCACCTTGGCTAATGACTTTTGACCTTATTTTGCCTGATGTTAATGTTGTTACTCAAGCTTTTTACAAGAATAGTATTTTTGACAATATCTCTGCTTCTTTCCCTTTATTTTCAATTTTAAGTTTGGCTTTTTCTTTTAGTTAGGTTTTTTGAAAGCAGTGTTTAAGTTGGAATTAAAGAAAAAATCAACTGATAATTGCTGTAATTAGAACTATTGTAGTTTTTATTTGTGGCAATTCATGTATTGGGTTTATTTCTTCTATTTTAAGTTTGTGTTTTGTGGTTCTCTTTTTTGTTCTCTTTTTTACCTTCTTTCCTTTCTTTACATTGATGAAATTTCTTTTGTTTCTCTTATTCAAAAGCTATAACTTCTGTTTTTATTATTTTAGTGTTACTCTTAAAATATAAAGATACATTTTTAATTATAACTTTTCCTTAACAGGGCTCCCATTATTCAGTATTTCCATCCTTTTCCTAAACATAAAAAGGTATTAATATGTTTTAAGTGTGCATTGGGGATCTTTCTGCAATATTATTATTATTTAGATTTTTATTTTTACCACTCTAACTCTACAGATTTGGCATTTTTATTTTATTATTACTATTAAAATAGCTGACATATTATCAACTTCTGTGGTTTGTATTTCTTTAACAGTTCTTTTATTGCAGGTGCATGGATGGTAAGCTCTCATCGTCTTTGAATGTCTGAAAAGTTGTTTTTTTTTTTTTTTACTTTCACTGCTAAATATTCATTTCAACTATTTAAAAAATTCTAAATTGATACTTTGTTTTTTTGTCTAATTGGTACATCAATTACTAAGAGAGGTATTAAAATCTCCAACTAAGATGGTGCACTATTCGATCTCTCTTTTCCATTCTGTCAATTTTTGCTTTATATATTTTGAAGGACTGTTATTGTGTCTTTATGATGAATTAAACCTTTTATCATCATGAAATTTACTTTCCTCTTTAGCTCTTGTAGGAGTCTTTTTCTTGTTTTCTCTTTTATCTGATAATATAAACCCTTCAGCTTTCTTGGGTGTACTGTTTGCATGGTACATCTTTTTCCATTCATTTACTTTCATTTTACGTGTTTACATCTTACTTTTCATCTTCATTTTTTAGCATAACATACATCTCTTTAGATTGCATATTATTTTTTAATCCATTCTAAAAATCTCTGCCTTTTAATTGGAGGGTTTAATATATTAATAATTAATGAAAATATTGTTATGGTAGATGTAGGTGTACCATTTTATTATTTTTTTGTTGGTTCCTTCTGCTTTTTTGTTTGTTTCTGTCCCTCCTTTATCACCTTATATGGGATCATTTGAATATTTTAGAATTCCATCTTAATTGATCTATTTTTTACATTTATAACTTTGCATTGCTTCTTTTTTTTGAGAGAGAGAGAGAGAGAGAGAGAGAGAGATTAAGTATGTGAGTGAAGGACAAAGAGAGAGAAAGAGAATCTCATGAGGGGCAGAGAGAGAGGGAGAGAAGGAGAGAGAGAGAGAGAGAGAGAGAGAGAGAAGCAGGGCTCACTCCGGGGTCATGTTTTACCCGAAGCAGGGCTCATGCTCACTGAATGAGGGACTTGGACTCAGGAACCGTGAGATCATGACCTGAGCTGAAGTCAGATGCTTAAAAGACTGAGCCACCCACACATCCGTACTTCTTCTTTTAATAGGTGCTCTATTATTACATTCTTAATTTTTCAATTTCCTCAGAGTTAATATTATACCACTTCACATGAAATAAAGAAAGCTTTCAATACTATAGGCCTATTTACCCCTGTTGTTTATGCAACAGTTGTCATATATATTTTATTATACTTTTCAAACCCACAAGACTATGCTATAATTTTGGCTTTAAATAATCCTGTGTTTTAAAGAAATTAAAAAGAAATACGTATATTTACCCAGATATTTACCATTTCTTGTATTCTTCATTCTTACCTGAAGATTTAAGTTTCTATCTGCTATCATTTCTCTTCGGTCTGAGGAACTTCTTTTAGTACTTCCTGTAGTACAGGCCTGCTGGCAATATATATTTTTTGTTTTCGTTTCTTTTATGTAAAAATGTCCTTATTTTGCCTTCATATATGGGGATATTTTCACTGGATGTGGTATACTGAGTTGAGAGTTATGTTTTCTCCCCAGCTTTTTAAAGATGTTGTTCCACTCTTTCCGGCTGCCAGAAGCCTTAATAAGGTAACGGTAGCTCTAAATGTTGTTGCCCTGTGCATACGTATCATTTTTCTCTAGCTGCTTTCAAGATTTACCTGTCATCTTTGGTTTTCTGTGGTTTGACTATCATGTACTCATATATACTTTTCTTCATAGTAGCCCTGCTTGGGGATCTTTGAGATTTCTGAATCTTTAATGTGAAATTTTTATCAAACTTGGGAAATTTTCAATAATTTTTATTCAAATATTTTTTCTGTTTCCTTTTCTTGTGTGTTTCTGCGACTCCCCTTCTGTGTATGTCTGTTAGGCCTTTTCATATTGTCTAAAAGTTCCCTGAAGTTCTTTTTTTTTTTTCAATTTTGTATTTTCTGTTCTTCAGGTTGAATTATTTCTGTTGACCTAACTTAAAGTTCATTAACTTGCTTCTGCCATCTTCCTTCTGCTATTAAATCCATCCAAATATATTTTTAATAATTTTAGATATTATATTTTTCAGTTCTAGAATTTCCATCATCTTTTAATACATTTCTCTTCTGAAATTTATTTATTTATTTTTATTTATTTTTGTTTTGAGAGATAGAGAGAGGACACAAGTGAGCAAGGGGCAGAGAGAGAGAGAGAGAGGGAGAGAGAGAGAGAGAGAGAAGCAGGGCTCACCCAAAGCGGGGCTCGTATTTACCAGAAGCAGGGCTCAAACTCACCCAATATGGGTCTCAAACTCGGGAACCATGAGATCTCGACCTGAGCTGAAGTCAGATGTTTAACGATTGAGCCACCCAGATGCTCTCTGCTGAAATTTATTTATTGTGTACATATTTTCCTTTATGTACTTGAGCATAGTTATAATAGGTGCTTTAAAGTCCTTGCCTGCTACTTCCAATTTATGATCGCCAAGGATTGGTCACTGCTTATTATATTTTTCTCTTGAAAATGGATCATATTTCCTGGTAATTTTGGATTTTATCCTAGATATTGTGAAATGTTACGTTGTGGAAACTCTGTTATATTCCTCCAAAGAGTGTTGTCTTTTGTATTTTAGCAGACATTACTTTGGTTGGATTCAAAATACAAACTGAGCATTGGCAAACAGCTCAAATCTTATTTGGGTTCTTTAATCTTTAGTGGAGTCTGTGCATTGCATGCATGTTTAGGGAATTAGAAATTTGTACAGAGTCTATATCAAAATTTGGGGATTTCCTTGTCTGTGGTTTTGTTTTGTTTTGTTTTGCCCACAGAATTGTCCTTCTCCCAACTTTCCATTGTTTGTGATTCATTTGAACTCTGTATTCTGGTTCTTCAGGTGAAAAAGATTGTGGTTTTTCCTACTGGAATCTTAGCCACATTGTATAGCATCAACTTTTACTTGCTTTCAGGCTAAAAGCTGTAAAAAAATGGGGATCTCAAACCTTGCTTTGGTTCTCTCTTTGGTGCCTTCAGGTTGTTGCTTTTTGTATTTTGTTCAGAGTTTATAGTTGTTATCTGCAAGAGAGTAAGTTGTGGTAGGAACTTACACACCTACATTATCATTTTAATATCAACTTGTTCTTATATCCTTTCTGCCTATATTGGTTTCATGATGTCATATTATTTCTCAATGGATATTGTACCTACATTTCTTTTTGAAATCTTCCATACATTATTTCAAGCTAATTTTTATGCTCTATAAAATAAATTCCACCTCCAGGTTAATCTTTTCCTCAATAGGTTTTTTTTTTTTTTTTTTTTCAGTTTCTCTCTCTCTCTCTCTCTTTTTAGAATTTGCAGGCTTATTTTGAATGCTTTTGTTTGTTTTTGTTTTCTCTATCTCCCTGTACTATTGACCTGTTTTATGGTTACCTCCACTTAGTTCTTTGGGCTCCCGGTCAAAAACCAGGATTATAATCTGCTCCACTGATACGTAGGAGTATGGACAACCCAGTAGGCAGTGGAGCTGTGCTCCTAGCACCAACATCATATTTCTCTTTAGGCTCACTGTTACTGATGAAGCCAAAGTCCCCATCAGCAGGTCTGCCACCTTTTCTCTTAGCTTTCTTGTCCATGTGAGAGAACTCACGTAAGGCCCAGATTTTCAGCAGTGACGCTACTGTTCCTGTCTTGCATGAAACACTTGCAGCATCCCCTCCTCCCCAGGAGTCAAAATCCTGCTGGTCAATGGCTCCCTACTGACCTAGGTGGCGGCACACTTGACACTTCGGCCCCTACCTACTCTTTGGACAGTATGGATATTATCTTTTATACGAATCTGAGTGCATCTTATTTGGTTTCTCTTAGTATTCCACCCACTTGCTACGTGTTTTGAGTAGATGGTGTGCATAAAGCAGGACCCCACTGTGCAAGTTGTCCATGAAGACAAGTTTTTCTATCCTGCCTACTACATACAGCAATGCCTCTCTATATTCTTTTGCTCGCTCCTTTCTGTGTCTATCAGAAAATACATTAAATTTTCCTTTCCATTGTTTTGTGTAATCTAGATGATGCAGTCTTACTTGTATGTAGCCAGGCCTCCTGATTTTAGAATTAAGGCGAAGAAGATGGAATTAGTGAGTATTTATATGTAAGGTAGGATACTAAGGGGAGGAAGGGATAGTATTTGTGAAGAGAACACATTATAATTTTGGGGTTAAGATAACAGACTGTGAAGTCTAAGTGTGTGGCCTACAATCCTGGCTCCACTGTGTACTAGCTCTGTGGTATTGAAAAGTCTCATATTCAACAAGCTGGCAATAGACTTCCTATTAGGGAGAAAACTTTTAATTTTGATTCAGAAAAAAGACTTTGATAGGCAATTGGTACAGATGATGAAACTCTTAAGGTATAACTAATCATATTGCTCCAGGACAAAATAATAGGGTAGTAAACTTCTCTTTAGGAAAAAATAAAATTCATTTTTTTTGCTCCTGAAAGGAAATGGGTATGGAGTATGGTGTTGTGACACTGAGGCCTGATGGAGGAGGACTAAGCACTGAAAGTTCTTCAATGGTGGTGTGGCTAAAGGACATCTCAAGAAAAGAATGCATATTGCTTACTGTAAAGTTGCTTGTTTTCCTGAACTAAGATCCTGTCCTATTTCACAGCCCCCAAATTTCAGGTGGTATCACTAACCTCATCAATGGCTTATATGAGATATTTTTTTCAATTTTTATTTTTAGAAAGAGAGAGAGCACATGAGTGAGGGAGAGGGGCAGAAGGAAAGAGAGAGAGAGAGAATATATATATATACATACACATATGTGTGTGTGTGTGTGTATATTCCCCCCACCCCCCACCCCGAGAGAGTAGGGAAGGTACAGGAGAGAAGGAAAGAGAGAATCCTAAGCAGGCAAAGCAGGCACCACAGTATCAGCATGGAGCCGTATGTGGGGCTCCATGCCATGACCCTGGGTTCATGACCTAAGCTGAAATCAAGAGTCAGATGCTTAGTGGACTGAGCCACCCAGGTGCCCAAGATTTTTATGTGTTTATAATTTTTAATGGAAATCTGCTGAGGCAGTCCATAGACTGAATGAAATCTTCAGAACCAGTGGAATGAACCCCAGAAGTGAACAAGAATTTATATTTATTTAAATCTATATTTCGGTATTTATAGAATCCCAAGAAGGGTTTCAGATTTTAATTAGAAGATCCCAAGTTAACAAGTGATCACAAAAATGAGGAATGGATGGAAGGCAAAGTGAGCAGAAGAACTCTTGGTTGAGTGGGGGAGGTTAAAGATCAACTGAAGGCATCTCATACCCATCATTTGATCATTCCTACACTAATTCTGACCATAAGTACTTATAGAAGATTCTCATTTATGATAGAGGTGTTCTCTAAAGTTGCCACAAACATTGAATTAATGAATACTGAACTAAGGGAAAACAGAGTTGATCAATGTTATGACTGATCAATACATAACCTGCTTTTAGGTGTGTTCCCATTTAGAGACACCTTATTTAACATAGACTTGACACATTAACATTGAATTCATGGCCACCAGCTCCCTAACGAACTCCTGAAAGAAGTTTCTCTCACACATAGACTTTTTGTGTGAAGCACATCAAGCTTTCCTGTGCTTAGGAACACTAGACAGAACTGTATTACTTTGCTTTGGGGCTATTTTAAACAGTGGAATGACCAACAGAAAGCACAACAATGTGAGAAACACGTGACACTAAAACAGACCACAGAAAGAACACTTGTTTATAGGACAGAACCTGAAACAAGAAGGCAGAGGGTCATCTTGTTCAACTTCAGCTAGGAATGTGGCCATCAGATAACTCTTTTTTTTTTCTGCTCTGTACATGTCTGTGAGTGACCTCAACAGCACAGCAAGTATTGATTTTGGGGTTACAAATAACTTTTGGTGAGTACTCAAATTAACAAGTACAGAGTCCCTAAATAATGAAGATTGCCTGCATTTTTATTTTGACAGGTGTCAATATGTGCTTAGGACTTGGAAGCCACAGGAAAATCTTCAGTTCTGTTTCTCATATTCCAAATGAACAGAAAAAAATAGAACATGATCTTTAATTATGTACTCCTATTTAAAACCCGGTTAGAGAAAATAGGACGAGTTCAGCAACTCTGCTTCTTTTAGAGGTTCTGCTTTCATACAACATGTGCATTTCCTCCAGAAAATTAATGAAATAAATTCCTAAAAATTTAAAACCCAGAAGTTTACAGACTTAGGAGTTCTTTCTAATGAGTAAAAACCGTAGAAAAATTTGAAGGTAATTTGATACATTAAAATTAGTTTTATTCTATATTTCCAAAGTCCCAATGGCTTTTTAAATTTGAACACTTAGAAACATTTATGAAACCACAGCCATTACTAACAGAATGTATAAAAATTTGCAATTATTAAAGGTTCCTCTCTGACATCCTCAATGTCAAAGTCAGTCAAACAGGTATTTAACTCCACAATTCAAACCACATTGACTAAATCAAAAATATAACATTCACATAAAAAAAAACAAAAAACAAAAACAACTTACTGAGCCTCCTGGGTGGCCCAGTCCGTTAAGACTCCAACTCTTGATTTAGGCTCAGGTCACGAGTTCGAGCCTAGCATAAGGCTCTGTGCTAAGAGCTTACAGCATGGAGGAGACTTGCTTGGGATTCTCTGTCTCTGTCTCTCTGTCTCTGTCTCTGTCTCTCTCTCTCTGACCCTTCTCTGTGCACGTGCACTCTCTCACTCAAAAATAAATAAACATTAAAAAAAACATTTTAAAGACATTAGTGATAAAAAATATAGTATTGGGTGTCTGACTTCAGAGAAAGAATCATAGTTTTAAAACTTTGGCAACCAGGGTCTATCAACCATTCTGGTACTTCTTTCTCTTTCTCTCCTTCCCGTTTATTACTCTTAGGCAGCCAAGATTCATCCAATATGAAAATTATTTACAGCAACAGGAAATACTCTTACTTTATTAAAACTATTTATATGTGGTGTTCATGAGGGTAAGCTGTAAGGAAGGATATAATAAAGCCTCTGTTTAAATGGTGTCATCATAAGAGTAAGACAAGTGAATAGGGTTAGAAATGAAACTCCTAGGTCCCGCTACGTGTACCACTATCAGAATGTGGCAGTTAGTCAAAAAAATTTTAATCTGAATAAAGCTTTAAAAAGCTCAGACTTATAGGTACCTAATTAGTGATCAGAATTTCTCTATCAGATGTGTGCAGGGGGAAAACTTGATGGTATGGTAGTCAGTAGATGATTTGTGTCTTTCCCTAAAGGGGTACTAGCTCACCTTTTGTAGGTTCATGCCTTCATTCTTTTGTCTAATGGAGCCATAATATCTTCCTTGGTTTTCCTGTTCTGCAAGAAAAGGATAACTTTAATTTTGTAGTGCCAGGGTTCGGTAAATACTCTGTGCCCAGATAATAGATTTATATTAAATGGATCATTTGAAGCTTGATTTTACAAATGCGGTCCCACCAGCACCATGTTTAACTTGAATAAACTAAATGTGGCACCTAATATTTTTGTCTGCACATGGTAAGAAATGTAAGCAATAAGTGTTTGTTGATATTGCCTGAACTAAAATGGACACGATATATAGATTTAAAAAAACCCAAACCTTATTTGTCTTTCTATTTATTTACCACTATTTGGATAACTAGATACCAGAGTAGGTGACCAATGAACGGCATTAGCCACATGAAGAGGTTAGATACTAATTGCTTTAGGATTTTTCCGCCTGTTGGGAGACAGGATCCCACAGTTATATGGCGGTATGATCCCATTTTACAGATGGAGGTAAATATATATATATATATATATATTTATACATATATTTATATATATATTTATATGTATTTATATATATGTATATATATTTATATGTATTTATATATATTTATATATATTTATATGTATTTATATGTATTTATATATATTTATATATATTTATATATATTTATATATATATATATGGAGACACTAGGTGACATATCTATGAGAAATGAGCTTAGTCAGAAATAGAAATTGATATAAAATATACACAGCAACAATGATTAACTCCTTTACCTTATTATTTGCCTAACTCCTTTGTTTGTAGTTCAGGAAGTGAAGTTTTGTTTATTTTTAAGGATTCCGGTTGGAGCCTATCAAAACTAACTGGCCCAAGGGCTCTAGGGTCTGTTAACAAATAGTAAAAATACATGCTCTGACTTGGTTAGAAACTGCTTAAAACATTAATCACACTCATATCATTTAACTAAGTTGTCTACCTCCCTGTTTTATTTCAATCTCCATTCAGTCATCAATGAACAGAAAGCATCCTGTGGTACAGTTTCTTTTCTACTTGCCTGACTTCTCTTAATGCTTTGTTTTGTCTTTGAAAGATAAATGCAGAAATTTGCAATGATTTAAAGGAATAGAGAAACTTTCAGGCCAGATTCTATACTTTCCTGTGTGACCTAGAAAGAAGGCAAACCCATTAATGCAGGATTTGATTTTCTAGGAGAAGTACTGGACTTATCAAAGCAGATGTTTGTAAGCAGTCCATTTACTCATATAATAGGTAACTCTCCTCCCTCTGGACCCTCACACACAAATGGCAAGAATAGTTTAACTTTCTTACTTACAGTCAGATATGATCTATATTTCCTGATCATGCTCAGCATGGACTAATGGTTTCATCTGTCTACAGAGATGAAGATCATAGAAAGGGACAGACCCAACATACTATATTGAGTATTTACCATGTGACAGGTTGTATATTAGAACATTCTAAGCACATTATCATATCTTATCCTCCCAACAACCTGTAGAAGTAAATACTATTCACATTTTATGGTGAGAGCTTGAAACATAAACAAGTTAATGATATGGTTAGTAAGTGGAGATGGTTGCTAAATTTGGGCACAAAACAAAATTAGAAGCTTGGTGTAAAGAGGGCCCAGGAAGAAAGCAAAGGATACATATTAACACCTGTGAGGAATAAAATCTGCTTCGAGTACTTTTGGGGAGTTCAGGCACTCCTTTTGCAGAATCAGATGAGTAGCACAGTTATCTATGTCCTTGTTCTTTTTACTAAATTCATCCCCCTCTCACAACAGGGGAAGTTTTTGTTCATTTAGAGTGCATGTTTTTAAAGCTATTGACCTAGAGTTGTCATCACACTCTTCCTACTTCAAATAGTCTGAGTATTAAGATAAATATATTCTCCATCACTTTACTGCTAACCAAACAGACCCTTCAAGCATAGGGGAAGAGCCAACTCATGAAAAATAATATATAATACTTGCCTCCTCTCTAAAATATACATGGATTGGAATATCACCACTCTGGAATAGAAGTAGACCGTATAAGAAGGCAGGCATCTAGAAACATATATAAAAAAATGTAAAGAAGTACATTAAACACAATGGATAAGTAGAAAAAAGGCATAATAAGGCAGCTGGGTTCGGGAGAGGGAGAGCAGTGGAAAATCCCCCTTAGACATTTTTTTCAACACATGCTAGAAGAAAAGAAACTCAGCAGAAAGGGCTTCTCTTAATGTGGAGCTATTTCTCCATCCCAAGGCTGGTCTTCCTATTTCACGTTTCTCAGTGGTCAAGTTTCATGCTCTAATTCCTTAGTACTTCTAGGTTGTGTGGTCTGGCCTGCAGTGACTGTTTAGGAAGCCAACCTCTGCAGATTCAGTGTGGTGTTTCATGCAGAAGTGGAGAGGGTGACAGCAATAAGGGGCATGACTGGGCCACAGGGCCTTGCAGGCACAAAGATTCACCCAGAGCTCCAGCTAGCTTGAAGAACTTATCCATGGCACCAGTATAAGGCAGCTGCAGAGTGGTCCAGCCAGTGACTGTTATCTTTGGAAAGAATGAGATAATCAGACATTCTGAGAAGGCACAAAGGTTTGTGTCCAATAAGCAGGGCTGCCATAGTCTCCCTGAGGGTCATCTCCTTTCTAGCCAGCCAGAAGAGAGAACATAGAGGTGTGTATCTGGGACCTTTTCATGGGATAAAACCTCCAAGGCACACATCACTTCTGTTCACATTTTATTGATTACAACTCAGCCACATGGCCACATTTAATTGTAAGGGAAGCTAGGAAATGTAGTTCAGTTGTGCATCTAGAAAGAAGTGGGAAACATGGGTTTTGAGGGGCATCAACTGTATATTTTAAAAAGTGTAGCCTAGTGAAATTGAGTGCCTTGCCAAAAGTCACACAACTTAGAATCCAAGTTCTCCCTACAATGATATGCTTCTTACTTTTTGCCTCCAAAGCTATCTGCAAGTCTGTGGATATGAGCATCCATACTGTGTTCCAGACAGAGGGGTGGACACTTTGGTTTTGAAAGAAAAGCACAGCATTTAGAAGATACATTTAATAGGCCTAGCCATATCTCACCTCTTTTGATATTTTATTTATTTATTTATTTATTTATTTATTTTTTTAAATTTTTTTTATTTTTTAATATATGAAATTTACTGTCAAATTGGTTTCCATACAACACCCAGTGCTCATCCCAAAAGGTGCCCTCCTCAATACCCATCACCCACCCTGCCCTCCCTCCCACCCCCCATCAACCCTCAATTTGTTCTCAGTTTTTAACAGTCTCTTATGCTTTGGCTCTCTCCCACTCTAACCTCTTTTTTTTTTTTTTTTTCCTTCCCCTCCCCCATGGGTTTCTGTTATGTTTCTCAGGATCCACATAAGAGTGAAACCATATGGTATCTGTCTTTCTCTGTATGGCTTATTTCACTTAGCATCACACTCTCCAGTTCCATCCATGTTGCTACAAAGGGCCATATTTCATTCTTTCTCATTGCCACGTAGTACTCCATTGTGTATATAAACCACAATTTCTTTATCCATTCATCAGTTGATGGACATTTAGGCTCTTTCCATAATTTGGCTATTGTTGAGAGTGCTGCTATAAACATTGGGGTACAAGTGCCCCTATGCATCAGTACTCCTGTATCCCTTGGATAAATTCCTAGCAGTGCTATTGCTGGGTCATAGGGTAGGTCTATTTTTAATTTTCTGAGGAACCTCCACACCGCTTTCCAGAGCGGCTGCACCAATTTGCATTCCCACCAACAGTGCAAGAGGGTTCCTGTTTCTCCACATCCTCTCCAGCATCTATAGTCTCCTGATTTCTTCATTTTGGCCACTCTGACTGGCGTGAGGTGGTATCTGAGTGTGGTTTTGATTTGTATTTCCCTGATAAGGAGCGACGTTGAACATCTTTTCATGTGCCTGTTGGCCATCCGGATGTCTTCTTTAGAGAAGTGTCTATTCATGTTTTCTGCCCATTTCTTCACTGGGTTATTTGTTTTTCGGGTGTGGAGTTTGATGAGCTCTTTATAGATTTTGGATACTAGCCCTTTGTCCGATGTGTCATTTGCAAATATCTTTTCCCATTCTGTTGGTTGCCTTTTAGTTTTGTTGGTTGTTTCCTTTGCTGTGCAGAAGCTTTTTATCTTCATAAGGTCCCAGTAATTCACTTTTGCTTTTAATTCCCTTGCCTTTGGGTTTTGATGGTTTCCTGTCTCACATTCAGGTCCTTTATCCATTTTGAGTTTATTTTTGTGAATGGTGTGAGAAAGTGGTCTAGTTTCAACCTTCTGCATATTGCTGTCCAGTTCTCCCAGCACCATTTGTTAAAGAGACTGTCTTTTTTCCATTGGATGTTCTTTCCTGCTTTGTCAAAGATTAGTTGGCCATACGTTTGTGGGTCTAGTTCTGGGGTTTCTATTCTATTCCATTGGTCTATGTGTCTGTTTTTATGCCAATACCATGCTGTCTTGATGATGTCTTTTGATATTTTAAAAGAAAATCTGAAATTATGGGGAAATATTTAACTTCATGACATTAAAATTAAAGTTTAGCAAAAATTGGTTGTTTTAACTAATAAAAAAAATTCTTGTTTGACATTTCTGTGAATCATTGAACCAAAAGAATCAAATCATGGCCCCTCTGTGAGACTAAAATGTAGGTAGATCATTTTTTTCCAATCTTTGAAGAACAACAAGGCATTCTGGTTTAGTAAATGTTAGACTAAGCCAAAATATGGGGACA